>NC_060181.1:2048284-2085784 GCF_021184085.1 Oncorhynchus gorbuscha
AAGTAAGTAAGGAATTGATCTAATGAGCACCATCTCTATGTCCCAAATGGCGCCATATTCCCTATGTAGTGCACTACTTTTGACCAGAGCGATATGGTCCAGTGCACTATACAGTATAGTGAAGTATAGCTCTGGAAAGTATTCAGACCCCTTGACTTCTTCCACATTTTGTTACGTTACAGCCTTAGACTAAAATGGATTAAATCACAAAAGAAATCATGGGCAATCTCCACACAATACTCCATAATAATACCATAATGACAAAACAAAAACTGTTTTTTTAGATATTTTAGCAAATGTACTAAGAATAATAAACAGAAGTATCATTCTTAAATGGAAGAAGTTAGGAACCACCTCGACTCTTCCTAGAGCTGTCCGCCCGGCCAAACTGAGCAATCGGGGAGAAGGGCCACTATGACCTAGCTCTGAATGTCCTCTGGGAGAACCTTCCAGAAGGACAACCATATCTGCAGCACTCCACCAATCAGGCCTTTATTTTAAAGTGGCCAGATGGAAGCCACTCCTCGGTAAAAGGCCTGCTTGAAGTTTGCCAAAAAGCCCCTAAAGAGTCTCAGACCATGAGAAACAAGATTCTCTGGTCTTATGAAACCAAAATTGATCTCGTTGGCCTGAATGCCAAGCGACACGTCTGGAGGAAAACCTGGCACCATCCCTACGGTGAAGCAGGGCGGTGGCAGCATTATGCTGTGGGGATGTTTTTCAGCGGCAGACTAGTCAGACTGAAAGACTAGTCAGGATTGAGGCAAAGGTGAACGGAGCAAAGTACAGAGAGATCCTTGATGAAAACCTCCTCCAGAGCACTCAGGACTTCAGACTGGGCGATGGTTCACCTTTCAACAGGACAACGACCCTAAGCACACAGCTAAGACAACACAGGAGTGGCTTCGGGACAAGTCTCTGAATGTCATTGAGTGGCCCAGCCAGGGGCCTGACTTGAACCTGATCGAACATCACTGGAGAGACCTGAAAATAGCTGTGTAGCAACGCTCCCCATCCAACCTGACAGGATGGGAGAAACTCCCCAAATACAGGTGTGCCAAGCTTGTAGCATCATACTGCCAAAGGTGCTTCAACAAAGTATTTGTAATAAATTTGCTGAAATTTCTAAAAAACCTATTGTTGATTTGTCATTATGGGCTATTGTGATGTCATTATGGGGTATTGTGATGTCATTATTGGGTATTGTGATGTCATTATTGGGTATTGTGATGTCATTATTGGGTATTGTGATGTCATTATTGGGTATTGTGTGTAGATTGAGGGGAAAAGTCCGTTAAAAGCACAGAGAGCATCATGAAGAACAAGGAACACACCAGGCAGGTCCGAGATACTGTTGTGAAGAAGTTTAAAGCCGGATTTGGATACAAAAACATTTTCCAAGCTTTAAACATCCCAAGGAGCACTGTGCAAGCGATAATATTGAAATGGAAGGAGTATCAGACCACTGCAAATCTACCAAGACCTGGCCGTCCCTATAAACTTTTAGCTCATACAAGGAGAAGACTGATCAGAGATGCAGCCAAGAGGCCCATGATCACTCGGATGAATTGCAGAGATCTACAGCTGAGGTGGGAGTCTCTGTCCATAGGACAACAATCAGTCGTATATTGCACAAATCTGGCCTTTAATGGAAGAGTGGCAAGAAGAAAGCCATTTCTTAAAGATATCCATAAAAAGTGTTGTTTAAAGTTTGCCACAAGCCACCTGGGAGACACACCAAACATGTGGAAGAATGTGCTCTGGTCAGATGAAACCAAAATTGAACTTTTTGGCAACAATGCAAAATGTTATGTTTGGCGTAAAAGCAACACGGCTCATCACCGGCTCATTGGGCCTGCTTTTCTTCTGCAGGGACAGGGACAGGGAAGATGGAGTCTGCAAAAGACTGGGACGGAGATTTGTCTTCCAACAAGACAATGATCCAAAACATAAAGCAAAATCTACAATGGAATGGTTCAAAAATAAACATATCCAGGTGTTAGAATGGCCAAGTCAAAGTCCAGACCTGAATCCAATCGAGAATCTGTGGAAAGAACTGAAAACTGCTGTTCACAAATGCTCTCCATCCAACCTCACTGAGCTCGAGCTGTTTTGCAAGGAGGAATGGGAAAAAATGTCAGTCTCTCGATGTGCGAAACTGATAGAGACATACCCCAAGCGACTTACAGCTGTAATCGCAGCAAAAGGTGGCGCTACAAAGTATTAACTTAAGGGGGCTGAATAATTTTGCACGGCCAATTTTTCAGTTTTTGATTTGTTAAAAAAGGTTGAAATATCCAATAAATGTCGTTCCACTTCATGATTGTGTCTCACTTGTTGTTGATTCTTCACTAAAAAATACAGTTTTATATCTTTATGTTTGAAGCCGGAAATGTGGCAAAAGGTCGCAAAGTTCAAGGGGGCCGAATACTTTCGCAAGGCACTGTATATATAAAGATGGCTCTGTATAGGGAATAGGGTGCCATTTGGGACATGGCCGACCTGTGATGAAGGTAGAGGGGGAAGGTTGCCTACAGTTGTCTACTTTCTCTTTTCTGAAATAACAACATTCCCAGTTATTGATGAGAGCTATTGATGAGAGCTATTGATGAGAGCTATTAATGACAGCTATTGATGAGAGCTATTGATGAGAGCTATTGATGAGAGCTATTGATGAGAGCTATTGATAGCAGCTATTGATAGCAGCTATTGATAACAGCCAGGTAAATTAGTCATCCATTTGGAGAAGGGGATTGTAAATATAAATGACACTTGTTGTTTTATATCTAATTGACCTTATGATCGCTGAAGACAAACGTGTGACCAGTCATATGGCATTCAACTGAAGCATATCAACATATCACCTTTCCCATAATGACGTTTATGAAATTAGAGCCTTAAAACCTTGCAGGGCTGAAATTTAGAGACGCAAGCTACTGATTTACGATTTATAGAATGTTTTAATTATATTCCCTAACTTTTCACTGTACATTTAAACCTGGAGTCTGGTGTATCAGTTTAATCCTGGAGTCTGGTGTATCAGTTTAATCCTGGAGTCTGGTGTATCAGTTTAAACCTGGAGTCTGGTATATCAGTTTAAACCTGGAGTCTGGTATATCAGTTTAAACCTGGAGTCTGGTATATCAGTTTAAACCTGGAGTCTGGTATATCAGTTTAAACCTGGAGTCTGGTGTATCAGTTTAAACCTGGAGTCTGGTATATCAGTTTAAACCTGGAGTCTGGTGTATCAGTTTAAACCTGGAGTCTGGTATATCAGTTTAAACCTGGAGTCTGGTATATCAGTTTAAACCTGGAGTCTGGTATATCAGTTTAAACCTGGAGTCTGGTATATCAGTTTAAACCTGGAGTCTGGTATATCAGTTTAAACCTGGAGTCTGGTATATCAGTTTCAACCTGGAGTCTGGTATATCAGTTTAATACTGGAGTCTGGTATATCAGTTTAATCCTGGAGCCTGGCGCACGGTTCACGAAGACTGGACCATGGTTATCACAGTTCCAAGATTAGTGAGGATCAGAACTACTGGTTAACCCCTATTACAGTTCCATGATTAGTGAGGATCAGGGTAGATTTATAGGACTACTGTTTAACCCCTATTACAGTTCTATGATTAGTGAGGATCAGGACTACTGTTTAACCCCTATTACAGTTCCATGATCAGTGAGGATCAGGGTAGATTTATAGGACTACTGTTTAACCCCTATTACAGTTCCATGATTAGTGAGGATCAGGACTACTGTTTAACCCCTATTACAGTTCCATGATCAGTGAGGATCAGGGTAGATTTATAGGACTACTGTTTAACCCCTATTACAGTTCCATGATTAGTGATTATCAGGGTAGATTTATAGGACTACTGTTTAACCCCTATTACAGTTCCATGATCAGTGAGGATCAGGGTAGATTTATAGGACTACTGTTTAACCCCTATTACAGTTCTATGATTAGTGAGGATCAGGGTAGATTTATAGGACTATTACAGTTCTGTACATAGAATACACATTGCGAGTGAAAGGTTTAAATGTCCTATTTCTGTACATAGAATACACATTGTGATCGAGAGATGTTCATTAGTATTCATGTTAGGGTTAGGGGTTAGGGTTAGGGGTTAGGGTTGTCCTATTTCTGTACAGAGAAGGTGAGGGGTTGGGGTTGGGGTTAGGGGTTAGGGTTGGGGTTAGGGGTTAGGGTTAGGGGTAGGGGTAGGGGTTAGGGTTAGGGGTTAGGGTTAGGGGTTAGGGTTAGGGGTTAGGGTTAGGGGTTAGGGGTTAGGGTTAGGGGTTAGAGGTTAGGTTTAGGGGTTAAGGGTTAGGGTTAGGGGTTAGGGTTAGGGGTTAGGGTTAGGGGTTAGTATTTCTGTACATTGAATACACATTGTGATCGAGAGATGATAACCCTAAATAACCCTAACCCCTAACCCTAAATAACCCTAACCCCTAACCCTAAATAACCCTAACCCCTAACCCTAAATAACCCTAACCCCTAACCCTAAATAACCCTAACCCCTAACCCTAAATAACCCTAACCCCTAACCCTAAATAACCCTAACCCCTAACCCTAAATAACACTAACCCCTAACCCTAAATAACCCTAACCCCTAACCCCTAACCCTAAATAACCCTAACCCCTAACCCTAAATAACCCTAACCCCTAACCCTAAATAACCCTAACCCCTAACCCTAAATAACCCTAACCCCTAACCCTAAATAACCCTAACCCTAACCCTAAATAACCCTAACCCCTAACCCTAAATAACCCTAACCCCTAACCCTAAATAACCCTAACCCCTAACCCTAAATAACCCTAACCCCTAACCCTAAATAACCCTAACCCTAACCCCTAACCCTAAATAACACTAACCCCTAACCCTAAATAACCCTAACCCCTAACCCTAAATAACCCTAACCCCTAACCCTAAATAACCCTAACCCCTAACCCTAAATAACCCTAACCCCTAACCCTAAATAACCCTAACCCCTAACCCCTAACCCTAAATAACCCTAACCCCTAACCTAGATGTTCATTTGATTCATCCCTTTGATACCAAGTCTGTCTCTTAATGTTAATCACCAGGTTTTGGATGTTTGACAATTTTTACTTATTTAATTTAATTTATTTTATTTTACTCTGATTCTTCTGCAGCAAGTTCGTTTTTTTTAAACAGACCAAAAACTAGGACGTAAAAATAAAGTCTTTATCTGAATGAAATGCCCTTTCTAATGAATTATAATAATACTTCAGCCCAGTCCTTTCTGAAAACATCATTCAGCCTGGCGTCACAGCAACAACAGGGTCAAGCTACGTACTTGTCTGAGTCATATCCAGAAGAGAAAGCTCCGTCTTTCAACTCCAGTGTTTTCAAACCGGCAGATGATGAACTGGTCAGACTCTGTGGAACCCAGGAATCATGTTTTCCTTGGCCAAACTCCCCTGACCTCCGTATTCATGAATACCATATGTAAACTCAATAAATGTGAGTCCCAAATGGCACCCTATTCCCAACATATAGTGCCCAGGGTTCTGGTGAAAAGTAGTACACTATATAGGGAATAGGGTTCTATAGGGTTCTGGTGAAAAGTAGTGCACTATATAGGGAATAGGGTTCCATAGGGCTCTGGTCTAAAGTAGTGCACTATATAGGGAATAGGGTTCTATAGGGCTCTGGTCTAAAGTAGTGCACTATATAGGGAATAGGGTTCTATAGGGCTCTGGTCTAAAGTAGTGCACTATATAGGGAATAGGGTTCTATAGGGTTCTGGTGAAAAGTAGTGCACTATATAGGGAATAGGGTTCTATAGGGCTCTGGTCTAAAGTAGTGCACTATATAGGGAATAGGGTTCTATAGGGTTCTGGTGAAAAGTAGTGCACTATATAGGGAATAGGGTTCCATAGGGCTCTGGTCTAAAGTAGTGCACTATATAGGGAATAGGGTTCTATAGGGCTCTGGTCTAAAGTAGTGCACTATATAGGGAATAGGGTTCTATAGGGTTCTGGTGAAAAGTAGTGCACTATATAGGGAATAGGGTTCCATAGGGCTCTGGTCTAAAGTAGTGCACTATATAGGGAATAGGGTTCTATAGGGCTCTGGTCTAAAGTAGTGTACTATATAGGGAATAGGGTTCTATAGGGCTCTGGTCTAAAGTAGTGTACTATATAGGGAATAGGGTTCTATAGGGCTCTGGTCTAAAGTAGTGCACTATATAGGGAATAGGGTTCTATAGGGCTCTGGTCTAAAGTAGTGCACTATATAGGGAATAGGGTCTCTATTATTTTAGCAGCCTGTCTGCCTTCAGACGGAGAACAAACAGATGAATATTATGCTGGTCGGTTGTAAATTCTGCATTTGAGAAACCCACAAACCTCTTCTTCGTTTCAGAGAATGTAGCTTAGAGTGTCCTAACTTCCTCAATGAGAAACACACTGTCCCTGTAACTCTGTCTGTCTGTGGAAACACACTGTCCCTGTAACTCTGTCTGTCTGTGGAAACACACTGTCCCTGTAACTATGTCTGTCCGTGGAAACACACTGTCCCTGTAACTCTGTCTGTCTGTGGACACACACTGTCCCTGTAACTCTGTCTGTGGAAACACACTGTCCCTGTAACTCTGTCTGTGGAAACACACTGTCCCTGTAACTCTGTCCGTGGAAACACACTGTCCCTGTAACTCTGTCTGTCTGTGGAAACACACTGTCCCTGTAACTCTGTCTGTCTGTGGAAACACACTGTCCCTGTAACTCTGTCTGTCTGTGGAAACACACTGTCCCTGTAACTCTGTCTGTCTGCGGAAACACACTGTCCCTGTAACTCTGTCTGTCTGTGGAAACACACTGTCCCTGTAACTCTGTCTGTCTGTGGAAACACACTGTCCCTGTAACTCTGTCTGTGGAAACACACTATCCCTGTAACTCTGTCTGTCTGTGGAAACACACTGTCCCTGTAACTCTGTCCGTGGAAACACACTGTCCTGTAACTCTGTCTGTGGAAACACACTGTCTCTGTAACTCTGTCTGTGGAAACACACTGTCCCTGTAACTCTGTCTGTGGAAACACACTGTCACTGTAACTCTGTCTGTGGAAACACACTGTACCTGTAACTCTGTCTGTCTGTGGAAACACACTGTCCCTGTAACTCTGTCTGTCTGTGGAAACACACTGTCCCTGTAACTATGTCTGTCTGTGGAAACACACTGTCCCTGTAACTCTGTGTGTGGAAATACACTGTCCCTGTAACTATGTCTGTCTGTGGACACACACTGTCCCTGTAACTCTGTCTGTGGAAACACACTGTCCCTGTAACTCTGTCTGTGGAAACACACTGTCCCTGTAACTCTGTCTGTCTGTGGAAACACACTGTCCCTGTAACTCTGTCTGTCTGTGGACACACACTGTCCCTGTAACTCTGTCTGTGGAAACACACTGTCCCTGTAACTCTGTCCGTGGAAACACACTGTCCCTCTAACTCTGTCTGTGGAAACACACTGTCCCTGTAACTCTGTCTGTCTGTGGAAACACACTGTCCCTGTAACTCTGTCTGTCTGTGGAAACACACTGTCCCTGTAACTCTGTCTGTCTGTGGAAACACACTGTCCCTGTAACTCTGTCTGTCTGTGGAAACACACGGTCCCTGTAACTCTGTCTGTCTGTGGAAACACACTGTCCCTGTAACTCTGTCTGTGGAAATACACTGTCCCTGTAACTCTGTCTGTCTGTGGACACACTGTCCCTGTAACTCTGTCTGTGGACACACACTGTCCCTGTAACTCTGTCTGTGGAAACACACTGTCCCTGTAACTCTGTCTGTCTGTGGAAACACACTGTCCCTGTAACTCTGTCTGTGGAAACACACTGTCACTGTAACTATGTCTGTCTGTGGAAACACACTGTCCCTGTAACTCTGTCTGTTTGTGGACACACACTGTCCCTGTAACTCTGTCTGTGGAAATACACTGTCCCTGTAACTCTGTCTGTCTGTGGAAACACACTGTACCTGTAACTTTGTCTGTCTGTGGACACACTGTCCCTGTAACTCTGTCTGTCTGTGGAAACACACTGTCCCTGTAACTCTGTCTGTGGAAACACACTGTCCCTGTAACTCTGTCTGTGGACACACTGTCCCTGTAACTCTGTCTGTCTGTGGAAACACACTGTCCCTGTAACTCTGTCTGTGGACACACACTGTCCCTGTAACTCTGTCTGTCTGTTGAAACACACTTTCCCTGTAACTCTGTCTGTCTGTGGACACACTGTCCCTGTAACTATGTCTGTGGAAACACACCTTCCCTGTAACTCTGTCTGTCTGTGGACACACTGTCCCTGTAACTATGTCTGTCCGAGGTCCTTGATACAGGATTATTAAATGAAGAGCCCTCTCTGTGTGCCACGTCGAGGTCCTTGATACAGGATTATTAAATGAAGAGCCCTCTCTGTGTGCCACGTCGAGGTCCTTGATACAGGTTTATTAAATGAAGAGCCCTCTCTGTGTGCCTTGACGTTATTAAATGAAGAGCCCTCCTGTGATACAGGATTATTAAATGAAGAGCCCTCTCTGTGTGCCACGTCGAGGTCCTTGATACAGGATTATTAAATGAAGAGCCCTCTCTGTGTGCCACGTCGAGGTCCTTGATACAGGTTTATTAAATGAAGAGCCCTCTCTGTGTGCCACGTCGAGGTCCTTGATACAGGATTATTAAATGAAGAGCCCTCTCTGTGTGCCACGTCGAGGTCCTTGATACAGGATTATTAAATGAAGACGTTGATGCAGTGACATGTTCAACAAGTAAAACACAGCCTTTTAGTGTTGCTGCAGTCTGCAGTCATTAAAGATCCAACTCTGTTTAGTGGCCGAGGCCCAGCCGTCCCATCTGGTTGAGTTATGAAACCAGGCCCAGCCGTCCCATCTGGTTGAGTTATGAAACCAGGCCCAGCCGTCCCATCTGGTTGAGTTTTGAATCCAGTCCGAGTCACACCAGATGATCCACTCGGCCGTCTTCGTTTTATTAGTCAGCTCTGATTGGATGTTTTTTGGAAGTAGTGTTCAGGGGCAGCGCTGAAGAGCAGAAATAGGAGTTAAAACAGAAGGAATGACGTGAGGCTGTCTTGAGAAGGACCAGAAGGAGCAGGGTTGGGGGCCTTCATTGTGTGTTTTTATAGCAGGCGCCTCCTTGGCCAGCTAGGCTCTGCTCTGCGCCCTCCGCGGTGCCAAGTTCTTGTGTACACACCATCAAACATGGTCGTGGCACAGGGTCTGTATGAAAAACCTTTTCCTGAGATTGAATGGGAGGGTTAGTGACCAGGGAAAACACAGAGAATGGAAACCGATTGCTCCATTTGTGTGGCAGAGCCTGGACTGAATAGATCTCCATATAAAGGCTATTAAAGAACTAGAGTCTATCCCAAGTGGCACCCTATTTCCTATGTAGTATACTACCTTTGACCAGGGCCAATAGAGGGCCCATAGCACTACTATTACTCTCCATGGGTTCTGTTGACAGAGATTACTCTCTATGGGTTCTATTGACAGAGATTACTCTCTATGGGTTCTGTTGACAGAGATAACTCTCCATGGGTTCTATTGACAGAGATATGTTGTCTTTACCAGAGATAACTCTCCTAGTTCTATTGACAGAGATAACTCTCCTAGTTCTATTGACAGAGATAACTCTCCTAGTTCTATTGACAGAGATATGTTGTCTTTATCAGAGATAACTCTCCATGGGTTCTATTGACAGAGATATGTTGTCTTTACCAGAGATAACTCTCCTAGTTCTATTGACAGAGATATGTTGTCTTTACCAGAGATAACTCTCCTAGTTCTATTGACGGAGATATGTTGTCTTTACCAGAGATAACTCTCCATGGGTTCTATTGACAGAGATATGTTGTCTTTACCAGAGATAACTCTCCTAGTTCTATTGACGGAGATATGTTGTCTTTACCAGAGATAACTCTCCATGGGTTCTATTGACAGAGATATGTTGTCTTTACCAGAGATAACTCTCCTAGTTCTATTGACAGAGATATGTTGTCTTTACCAGAGATAACTCTCCATGGGTTCTATTGACAGAGATATGTTGTCTTTACCAGATATAACTCTCCTAGTTCTATTGACAGAGATATGTTGTCTTTACCAGAGATAACTCTCCTAGTTCTATTGACAGAGATATGTTGTCTTTACCAGAGATAACTCTCCTAGTTCTATTGACAGAGATATGTTGTCTTTACCAGAGATAACTCTCCTAGTTCTATTGACAGAGATATGTTGTCTTTACCAGAGATAACTCTCCATGGGTTCTATTGACAGAGATATGTTGTCTTTACCAGAGATAACTCTCCTAGTTCTATTGACAGAGATACAGTATGTTTTCTATTTCAACAGCTTACTCACTCCTAGACAGGCCCAATCACTCAACCTGACAGAGGGGGAAAGTTTCACAGTCCAGCCTTTTCTTTATTTTCAGTATCTTGACTAGCTATATCCTTACGTGTAACAAATGCTCTGGAAACAGAATGTGCAGAAATGTACTGCGCAGAACACCCGGAACAATTATGACTAAGAATTATTGTAATGTTGTATCGTTCAATGTTAGTTTTTTGTGTAAATGATCCTCGTAAAGGATGGGCCCGCCGACAAGGCGATTTGACATGAAAATTAACATTCGTAAATGATTCGTCATTCGTTCATACTAAAGCGGAGCTTCAACAATGTAAATGAATGCTTCTCTATTAGCGTTGGAACATGAAGTCTCCAGGCTGAGAGAAACCACTCTATGAATCATTATTGGTTCTGGAAACATTAACATTTACAGTTTATGGACAAATGAAATAAAATCAAATTTTATTTATATAGCCCTTCGTACATCAGCTGATATCTCAAAGTGCTGTACAGAAACCCAGCCTAAAACCCCAAACAGCAAACAATGCAGGTGTAAAAGCACGGTGGCTAGGAAAAACTCCCTAGAAAGGCCAAAACCTAGGAAGAAACCTAGAGAGGAACCAAGCTATGAGGGGTGGCCAGTCCTCTTCTGGCTGTGCCGGGTAGAGATTGTAACAGAACATGACCAAGATGTTCAAATGTTCATAAATGACCAGCATGGTTGAATAATAGTAAGGCAGAACAGTTGAAACTGGAGCAGCAGCATGGCCAGGTGGACTGGGGACAGCAAGGAGTCATCATGTCAGGTAGCCCTGGGGCATGGTCCTAGGGCCCAGGCCAGTTGAAACTGGAGCAGCAGCATGGCCAGGTGGACTGGGGACAGCAAGGAGTCATCATGTCAGGTAGTCCTGGGGCATGGTTCTAGGGCTCAGGTCCTCCGAGAGAGAGAAAGAAAGAGAGAAGGAGAGAATTAGAGAACGCACACTTAGATTCACACAGGACACCGAATAGGACAGGAGAAGTACTCCAGATATAATAAACTGACAGATTGACGTTGAAACATGCAAGCAACTCTGTGTACTGAACTCGGCTCCTAGATGACTTTGAGGTGAATCAACGGCCAAGCTGCTCTGAGAACTGAACTCGGCTCCTAGATGACTTTGAGGTGAATCAACGGCCAAGCTGCTCTGAGAACTGAACTCGGCTCCTAGATGACTTTGAGGTGAATCAACGGCGTTATCGAGCAGAAGACTACAACAGACCTTTAAAGGTAGATTACAGTTGAGCCAACGTGCACAGTGTTTACTGTGAACTCTACAGACGTCTGGGAAAATGCCTTTAAACAACGCTTTGCATTATCGTGTGCTGCTTTGCATTGAATCCCTGCCTTAATGTGGACTATGAAGACCTGCAGCAGACAAGCCTGGTGGGACATCATTCATGGTTATTGCTCTCCTCTCAGTAATTGTATTGTTTCTCGATTTTGAAGTATGCTTTGGATGACGATAGCTTATTGTTAAGTTACTATGCAACTACAGGTAACTGCCAAAGTAAAGGAAACAGCTACAGGTAACTGCCAAAGTAAAGGTAACAGCTACAGGTAACTGCCAAAGTAAAGGAAGCAACTACAGGTAACTGCCAAAGTAAAGGAAACAGCTACAGGTAACTGCCAAAGTAAAGGAAACAGCTACAGGTAACTGCCAAAGTAAAGGAAACAGCTACAGGTAACTGCCAAAGTAAAGGAAACAGCTACAGGTAACTGCCAAAGTAAAGGAAACAGCTACGGGTAACTGCCAAAGTAAAGGAAACAGCTACAGGTAACTGTCAAAGTAAAGGAAACAACTACAGGTAACTGCCAAAGTAAAGGAAACAGCTACAGGTAACTGCCAAAGTAAAGGAAACAACTACAGGTAACTGCCAAAGTAAAGGAAACAACTACAGGTAACTGCCAAAGTAAAGGAAACAACTACAGGTAACTGCCAAAGTAAAGGAAACAACTACAGGTAACTTCCAAAGTAAACGAAACAGCTACAGGTAACTGCCAAAGTAAAGGAAACAGCTACAGGTAACTGCCAAAGTAAAGGAAACAGCTACAGGTAACTGCCAAAGTAAAGGAAACAACTACAGGTAACTGCCAAAGTAAAGGAAACAGCTACAGGTAACTGCCAAGGTAAAAGTAACAACTACAGGTAACTGCCAAAGTAAAGGAAACAACTACAGGTAACTGCCAAAGTAAAGGAAACAACTACAGGTAACTGCCAAAGTAAAGGAAACAACTACAGGTAACTTCCAAAGTAAACGAAACAGCTACAGGTAACTGCCAAAGTAAAGGAAACAGCTACATGTAACTGCCAAAGTAAAGGAAACAACCTTAGGTAACTGCCAAAGTAAAGGAAACCCGTGTGTATGAGGGAAACAAAGTATATTGAAATCAGGTGATTCCACACAGATGCTTTTCCTGTGTTAATTAAGCAATGAACATCCCATCATGCTTAGGGTCATGTATAAAAATGCTCAGTTGCCCATTATTTAGGGTACCATGGATAGAAGAAGAGATCTCAGTGACTTTGAAAGAGGGGTTTCAAATGAGCATAAGGGGTATAACGTGTGTGTGTTTGTGCGTGCGTGTGTGCGTGTGCGTGTGTAGGCACACCAGAGCTCAACCCAATTGAACATTTAAAAGCGACTCTGAAGCGACACCAGGGACAGCGTTTCACCATCAACATAATACCGAGGAAGAATGGTGTCCCATCCCCCTAATATAGTCACTTGTAGAATCAGTGCATGTTATTTTTCCCTTATTTTGGCAGTAGAACTTCCTCACCTTTTTTGGATGTATATATTTTTTTCTTCGCATTTCCAATTAATTATAGCACGATAATTAATTATATGTTCAACAACCAATTCAACACACAGAGGAATGGAAGAGAATAGAACAAAATGTCTTCCAATTCTCCGCAGAATGGATGTACGATAGAATGACAATAGTATCGAGGAACAGCTTTACCAACATTTCTCTGTGTCTCTGTCTCTCTCTCTCACTCGGTGTCTGTCTTTCTCTATCTCTCTCTCTCTGTCTCTCTCTCTCTCTCTCTCTCTCTCTCTCTCTCTCTCTCTCTCTCTCTCTCTCTCTCTCTCTCTCTCTCTGTCTCTGTGTCTCTGTCTCTCTCTGTCACTCTGTGTCTCTGTCTCTCTCTCTCTCTTTCTCTGTCTCTCTGTGTCTCTGTCTCTCTCTGTCTCTGTCTCTCTCTCTCTCTCTGTCTCTCTTTATCTGTCTCTCTGTGTCTCTGTCTCTCTCTGTCTCTCTGTGTCTCTGTGTCTCTGTCTCTCTCTCTCTCTCTCTCTCTCTCTCTCTCTCTCTCTCTCTCTCTCTCTCTCTCTCTCTCTCTCTCTCTCTCTCTGTCTCTCTTTATCTGTCTCTCTCTGTCTCTCTCTCTCTCTATCTGTGTATCTGTCTCTCTCTGTCCCTCTCTCACTCTGTGTCTCTGTCTCTCTCTCTTTCTCTGTCTCTGTCTGTCTCTCTCTCTCTCTGTCTCTCTTTATCTGTCTCTCTCTGTCTCTCTCTCTATCTGTGTATCTGTCTCTCTCTGTCTCTCTGTCTCTCTGTCTCTCTGTCTCTCTCTCTCTCTCTGTCTCTCTCTCTCTCTCTCTCTCTCTCTCTGTGTCTCTGTCTCTCACTCCCACTCCGTATCTCTGTCTCTCTCTCTCTCTTTCTCTGTCTCTCTGTGTCTCTGTCTCTCTCTGTCTCTCTCTCTCTCTCTGTCTCTCTCTCTCTCTCTGTCTCTCTTTATCTGTCTCTCTGTGTCTCTGTCTCTCTCTGTCTCTCTGTGTCCTGTGTCTCTGTCTCTCTCTCTCTCTCTCTCTCTCTCTCTCTCTCTCTCTCTCTCTCTCTCTCTCTCTCTCTCTCTCTCTCTCTTTATCTGTCTCTCTGTATCTGTCTCTTTCTGTCTCTCTCTCTCTCTATCTGTGTATCTGTCTCTCTCTCTCTGTCTCTCTCTCACTCTGTGTCTCTGTCTCTCTCTCTTTCTCTGTCTCTGTCTGTCTCTCTCTCTCTCTCTCTCTCTCTCTCTCTCTCTCTCTCTCTCTGTCTCTCTTTATCTGTCTCTCTCTGTCTCTCTCTCTCTCTATCTGTGTATCTGTCTCTCTCTGTCTCTCTGTCTCTCTGTCTCTCTGTGTCTCTGTGTCTCTGTCTCTCTCTCACTCTGTGTCTGTCTCTCTCTCTCTCTCTCTGTCTCTCTCTCTCTCTCTCTCTCTCTCTCTCTCTCTCTCTCTCTCTCTCTCTCTCTCTCTCTCTCTCTCTCTCTCTCTCTCTCTATCTCTCTCTCTCTCTATCTCTCTCTCTGTCTCTCTGTGTCTCTGTCTCTCACTCCCACTCTGTGTCTCTGTCTCTCTCTGTCTCCGTCCCACCCTCCTCGTCCAGCCTATAATTCTCAGCACTAGCGTTGTGTTCAATTGACTGCAAGAAAAAGAAACAGACAGACATTGAGAAAATATTCTCACACACACACACAGAGTGACAGATTGGGAGCAGGAGAGAGGCAGAGGAGAAAAAAAAAGTTTTGGAAGGCAGCCTAAAAACGTGCCTGTCGCAGATGTTCAGACAGAAGGTGATTCCATGCTGTTGGATAATACAGAACCATACGGGACGCAGTACGACAACCACGATAACCAGTAAGCAACACTCTCTCTGTGAGCGTGGTGTCGAGCCAACCTCACCTTCTGTTTTAGAGGGGAACTTGTACCCTGTGAGTTGAGACATACCTTGACGATGCTTCTGCTCTGCCCGTGCAGCGCAACTAATGACAGGAATAATATTAAGATAATGGTCAGCGGGATGTGGGAGGGGTACTCAAAATCACATCTCTTCAAATTAAACTACAGTAGAATAGAGAAACACCAGGGGGAAAAAGACCTCTGAGTCTATAGGTTGATGAATATCTCTGAGTCTATAGGTTGATGAAGACCTCTGAGTCTATAGGTGGATGAAGACCTCTGAGTCTATAGGTTGATGAAGACCTCTGAGTCTATAGGTTGATGAATATCTCTGAGTCTATAGGTTGATGAAGACCTCTGAGTCTACAGGTTGATGAAGACCTCTGAGTCTATAGGTTGATGAAGACCTCTGAGTCTATAGGTTGATGAAGACCTCTGAGTCTATAGGTTGATGAAGACCTCTGAGTCTATAGGTTGATGAAGACCTCTGAGTCTATAGGTTGATGAATATCTCTGAGTCTATAGGTTGATGAAGACCTCTGAGTCTATAGGTCTAGTCTATAGGTTGATGAAGACCTCTGAGTCTATAGGTTGATGAAGACCTCTGAGTCTATAGGTTGATGAAGACCTCTGAGTCTACAGGTTGATGAATATCTCTGAGTCTATAGGTTGATGAAGACCTCTGAGTCTACAGGTTGATGAAGACCTCTGAGTCTATAGGTTGATGAATATCTCTGAGTCTATAGGTTGATGAAGACCTCTGAGTCTATAGGTTGATGAAGACCTCTGAGTCTATAGGTTGATGAAGACCTTTGAGTCTATAGGTTGATGAAGACCTCTGAGTCTATAGGTTGATGAATATCTCTGAGTCTATAGGTTGATGAAGACCTCTGAGTCTATAGGTTGATGAAGACCTCTGAGTCTATAGGTTGATGAAGACCTCTGAGTCTATAGGTTGATGAAGACCTCTGAGTCTATAGGTTGATGAAGACCTCTGAGTCTATAGGTTGATGAATATCTCTGAGTCTATAGGTTGATGAAGACCTCTGAGTCTATAGGTTGATGAAGACCTCTGAGTCTATAGGTTGATGAAGACCTCTGAGTCTATAGGTTGATGAAGACCTCTGAGTCTATAGGTTGATGAAGACCTCTGAGTCTATAGGTTGATGAAGACCTCTGAGTCTATAGGTTGATGAAGACCTCTGAGTCTATAGGTTGATGAAGACCTCTGAGTCTACAGGTTGATGAAGACCTCTGAGTCTATAGGTTGATGAAGACCTCTGAGTCTATAGGTTGATTAAGACCTCTGAGTCTATAGGTTGATGAATATCTCTGAGTCTATAGGTTGATGAATATCTCTGAGTCTATAGGTTGATGAAGACCTCTGAGTCTATAGGTTGATGAATATCTCTGAGTCTATAGGTTGATGAAGACCTCTGAGTCTATAGGTTGATGAAGACCTCTGAGTCTATAGGTTGATGAAGACCTCTGAGTCTATAGGTTGATGAAGACCTCTGAGTCTATAGGTTGATGAATATCTCTGAGTCTATAGGTTGATGAAGACCTCTGAGTCTATAGGTTGATGAAGACCTCTGAGTCTATAGGTTGATGAATATCTCTGAGTCTATAGGTTGATGAAGACCTCTGAGTCTACAGGTTGATGAATATCTCTGAGTCTATAGGTTGATGAAGACCTCTGAGTCTATAGGTTGATGAAGACCTCTGAGTCTATAGGTTGATGAATATCTCTGGGTCTATAGATTGATGAAGACCTTTGAGTCTATAGGTTGATGAAGACCTCTGAGTCTATAGGTTGATGAAGACCTCTGAGTCTATAGGTTGATGAAGACCTCTGAGTCTATAGCTTGATAAAGACCCCTGAGTCTACAGGTTGATGAATATCTCTGAGTCTATAGCTTGATGAAGACCTCTGAGTCTATAGATTGATGAAGACCTTTGAGTCTATAGGTTGATGAAGACCTCTGAGTCTATAGGTTGATGAAGACCTCTGAGTCTATAGGTTGATGAATATCTCTGAGTCTACAGGTTGATGAATATCTCTGAGTCTATAGGTTGATGAAGACCTCTGAGTCTATATCCCTGTGTGCCCTATATCCCTGTGGGCCCTATATCCCTGTGGGCCCTATATCCCTGTGGGCCTTATATCCCTGTTGTTGTGTGGTCCTCCCACTACGACCCCTGATGTGTTGTTGTGTGGTCCTCCCACTACGACCCCTGATGTGTTGTTGTCCTCCTACTACGACCCCCGATGTGTTGTTGTGTGGTCCTCCCACTACGACCCCCAATGTGTTGTTGTGTGGTCCTCCCACTACGACCCCTGATGTGTTGTCCTCCCACTACGATCCCCGATGTGTTGTTGTGCTCCCACTACGACCCCTGATGTGTTGTCCTCCCACTACGACCCCCGATGTGTTGTTGTGTGGTCCTCCCACTACGACCCCTGATGTGTTGTTGTCCTCCCACTACGACCCCTGATGTGTTGTTGTCCTCCCACTACGACCCCCGATGTGTTGTTGTGTGGTCCTCCCACTACGACCCCTGATGTGTTGTTGTGTGGTCCTCCCACTACGGCCTCCGATATGTTGTTGTCCTCCCACTACGACCCCTGATGTGTTGTTGTGTGGTCCTCCCACTACGACCCCTGATGTGTTGTTGTCCTCCCACTACGACCCCTGATGTGTTGTGTGGTCCTCCCACTACGACCCCCGATGTGTTGTTGTCCTCCCACTACGACCCCTGATGTGTTGTTGTGTGGTCCTCCCACTATGACCCCTGATGTGTTGTTGTGTGGTCCTCCCACTACGACCCCCGATGTGTTGTTGTCCTCCCACTACGACCCCCGATGTGTTGTTGTCCTCCCACTACGACCCCCGATGTGTTGTTGTCCTCCCACTACGACCCCCGATGTGTTGTTGTGTGGTCCTCCCACTACGACCCATGATGTGTTGTTGTGTGATCCTCCCACTACGACCCCCGATGTGTTGTTGTCCTCCCACTACGACCCCCGATGTGTTGTTGTGTGGTCCTTCCACTACGATCCCCGATGTGTTGTTGTGTGGTCCTCCCACTATGACCCCTGATGTGTTGTTGTGTGGTCCTCCCACTACGACCCCTGATGTGTTGTTGTGTGGTCCTCCCACTACGACCCCTGATGTGTTGTTGTCCTCCCACTACGACCCCTGATGTGTTGTTGTGTGGTCCTCCCACTACGACCCCTGATGTGTTGTTGTGTGGTCCTCCCACTACGACCCCCGATGTGTTGTTGTGTGGTCCTCCCACTACGACCCCTGATGTGTTGGTGTGTGGTCCTCCCACTATGACCCCCGATGTGTTGTTGTCCTCCCACTACGACCCCTGATGTGTTGTTGTGTGGTCCTCCCACTACGACCCCTGATGTGTTGTTGTCCTCCCACTACGACCCCTGATGTGTTGTTGTGTGATCCTCCCACTACGACCCCTGATGTGTTGTTGTCCTCCCACTACGACCCCTGATGTGTTGTTGTCCTCCCACTACGACCCCCGATGTGTTGTTGTGTGGTCCTCCCACTACGACCCCTGATGTGTTGTTGTGTGGTCCTCCCACTTCGACCCCCGATGTGTTGTTGTGTGGTCCTCCCACTACGACCCATGATGTGTTGTTGTGTGGTCCTCCCACTACGACCCCTGATGTGTTGTTGTGTGGTCCTCCCACTACGACCCCTGATGTGTTGTTGTGTGGTCCTCCCACTACGACCCCCGATGTGTTGTTGTGTGGTCCTCCCACTACGACCCCTGATGTGTTGTTGTCCTCCCACTACGGCCTCCGATGTGTTGTTGTCCTCCCACTACGACCCCTGATGTGTTGTGTGGTCCTCCCACTACGACCCCTGATGCGTTGTTGTCCTCCCACTACGACCCCTGATGTGTTGTTGTGTGGTCCTCCCACTACGACCCCCAATGTGTTGTTGTGTGGTCCTCCCACTACGACCCCAATGTGTTGTGTGGTCCTCCCACTACGACCCCCGATGTGTTGTTGTGTGGTCCTCCCATTACGACCCCTGATGTGTTGTTGTCCTCCCACTACGACCCCCGATGTGTTGTTGTGTGGTCCTTCCACTACGATCCCCGATGTGTTGTTGTGTGGTCCTCCCACTATGACCCCTGATGTGTTGTTGTGTGGTCCTCCCACTACGACCCCTGATGTGTTGTTGTGTGGTCCTCCCACTACGACCCCTGATGTGTTGTTGTCCTCCCACTACGACCCCTGATGTGTTGTTGTGTGGTCCTCCCACTACGACCCCTGATGTGTTGTTGTGTGGTCCTCCCACTACGACCCCCGATGTGTTGTTGTGTGGTCCTCCCACTACGACCCCTGATGTGTTGGTGTGTGGTCCTCCCACTATGACCCCCGATGTGTTGTTGTCCTCCCACTACGACCCCTGATGTGTTGTTGTGTGGTCCTCCCACTACGACCCCTGATGTGTTGTTGTCCTCCCACTACGACCCCTGATGTGTTGTTGTGTGATCCTCCCACTACGACCCCTGATGTGTTGTTGTCCTCCCACTACGACCCCCGATGTGTTGTTGTCCTCCCACTACGACCCCCGATGTGTTGTTGTGTGGTCCTCCCACTACGACCCCTGATGTGTTGTTGTGTGGTCCTCCCACTTCGACCCCCGATGTGTTGTTGTGTGGTCCTCCCACTACGACCCATGATGTGTTGTTGTGTGGTCCTCCCACTACGACCCCTGATGTGTTGTTGTCCTCCCACTACGACCCATGATGTGTTGTTGTGTGGTCCTCCCACTACGACCCCCGATGTGTTGTTGTCCTCCCACTATGACCCCTGATGTGTTGTTGTCCTCCCACTACGACCCCCGATGTGTTGTTGTGTGGTCCTCCCACTACGACCCCTGATGTGTTGTTGTGTGGTCCTCCCACTACGACCCCCGATGTGTTGTTGTCCTCCCACTACGACCCCTGATGTGTTGTTGTGTGATCCTCCCACTACGACCCCTGATGTGTTGTTGTCCTCCCACTACGACCCCTGATGTGTTGTTGTGTGGTCCTCCCACTACGACCCCTGATGTGTTGTGTGGTCCTCCCACTATGACCCCCGATGTGCTGTTGTCCTTCCACTACGACCCCTGATGTGTTGTTGTGTGATCCTCCCACTACGACCCCTGATGTGTTGTTGTGTGGTCCTCCCACTACGACCCCTGATGTGTTGTGTGGTCCTCCCACTACGACCCCCGATGTGTTGTTGTCCTCCCACTACGACCCCCGATGTGTTGTTGTCCTCCCACTACGACCCCCGATGTGTTGTTGTCCTCCCACTACGACCCCTGATGTGTTGTTGTTCTCCCACTACGACCCCCGATGTGTTGTTGTGTGGACCTCCCACTACAACCCCCGATGTGTTGTTGTCCTCCCACTACGACCCCCGATGTGTTGTAGTCCTCCCACTACGACCCCTGATGTGTTGTTGTCCTCCCACTACGACCCCCGATGTGTTGTTGTGTGGTCCTCCCACTACGACCCCCGATGTGTTGTTTTGTGGTCCTCCCACTACGACCCCCGATGTGTTGTTGTGTGGTCCTCCCACTACGACCCCTGATGTGTTGTTGTGTGGTCCTCCCACTACGACCCCTGATGTGTTGTTGTGTGGTCCTCCCACTACGACCCCTGATGTGTTGTTGTCCTCCCGCTACGACCCCCGATGTGTTGTTGTGTGGTCCTCCCACTACGACCCCCGATGTGTTGTTGTGTGGTCCTCCCACTACGACCCCTGATGTGTTGTTGCCCTCCCACTACGACCCCGATGTGTTGTTGTTCTCCCACTACGACCCTTGATGTGTTGTTGTGTGGTCCTCCCACTACGACCCCTGATGTGTTGTTGTGTGGTCCTCCCACTACGACCCCCGATGTGTTGTTGTGTGGTCCTCCCACTACGACCCCTGATGTGTTGTTGTGTGGTCCTCCCACTACGACCCCCGATGTGTTGTTGTCCTCCCACTACGACCCCTGATGTGTTGTTGTGTGGTCCTCCCACTACGACCCCTGATTTGTTGTTGTGTGGTCCTCCCACTACGACCCCGATGTGTTGTTGTGTGGTCCTTCCACTACGACCCCCGATGTGTTGTTGTGTGGTCCTCCCACTACGACCCCCGATGTGTTGTTGTCCTCCCACTACGACCCCTGATGTGTTGTTGTGTGGTCCTCCCACTACGACCCCGGATGTGTTGTTGTCCTCCCACTACGACCCCCAATGTGTTGTTGTCCTCCCACTACGACCCCCGATGTGTTGTTGTCCTCCCACTACGACCCCCGATGTGTTGTCCTCCCACTACGACCCCTGATGTGTGGTCCTCCCACTACGACCCCCGATGTGTTGTTGTGTGGTCCTCCCACTACGACCCCTGATGTGTTGTTGTGTGGTCCTCCCACTACGACCCCTGATGTGTTGTTGTCCTCCCACTACGACCCCCAATGTGTTGTTGTCCTCCCACTACGACCCCCGATGTGTTGTTGTCCTCCCACTACGACCCCCGATGTGTTGTCCTCCCACTACGACCCCCGATGTGTGGTCCTCCCACTACGACCCCTGATGTGTTGTTGTCCTCCCACTACGACCCCTGATGTGTTGTTGTGTGGTCCTCCCACTACGACCCCTGATGTGTTGTGTGGTCCTCCCACTACGATCCCCGATGTGTTGTTGTCCTCCCACTACGACCCCCGATGTGTTGTTGTCCTCCCACTACGACCCCCGATGTGTTGTTGTCCTCCCACTACGACCCCCGATGTGTTGTTGTTCTCCCACTACGACCCCCGATGTGTTGTTGTGTGGACCTCCCACTACAACCCCCGATGTGTTGTTGTCCTCCCACTACGACCCCCGATGTGTTGTAGTCCACCCACTACGACCCCTGATGTGTTGTTGTCCTCCCACTACGACCCCCGATGTGTTGTTGTGTGGTCCTCCCACTACGACCCCCGATGTGTTGTTGTGTGGTCCTCCCACTACGACCCCTGATGTGTTGTTGTGTGGTCCTCCCACTACGACCCCTGATGTGTTGTTGTGTGGTCCTCCCACTACGACCCCTGATGTGTTGTTGTCCTCCCGCTACGACCCCCGATGTGTTGTTGTGTGGTCCTCCCACTACGACCCCCGATGTGTTGTTATGTGGTCCTCCCACTACGACCCCTGATGTGTTGTTGCCCTCCCACTACGACCCCGATGTGTTGTTGTTCTCCCACTACGACCCTTGATGTGTTGTTGTGTGGTCCTCCCACTACGACCCCTGATGTGTTGTTGTGTGGTCCTCCCACTACGACCCCTGATGTGTTGTTGTGTGGTCCTCCCACTACGACCCCGATGTGTTGTTGTGTGGTCCTCCCACTACGACCCCCGATGTGTTGTTGTGTGGTCCTCCCACTACGACCCCCAATGTGTTGTCCTCCCACTACGACCCCTGATGTGTGGTCCTCCCACTACGACCCCCGATGTGTTGTTGTGTTGTCCTCCCACTACGACCCCTGATGTGTTGTTGTGTGGTCCTCCCACTACGACCCCTGATGTGTGGTCCTCCCACTACGACCCCTGATGTGTGGTCCTCCCACTACGACCCCTGATGTGTTGTTGTGTGGTCCTCCCACTACGACCCCCAATGTGTTGTTGTCCTCCCACTATGACCCCCGATGTGTTGTTGTCCTCCCACTACGACCCCCGATGTGTTGTCCTCCCACTACGACCCCTGATGTGTGGTCCTCCCACTACGACCCCTGATGTGTGGTCCTCCCACTACGACCCCTGATGTGTTGTTGTGTGGTCCTCCCACTACGACCCCGATGTGTTGTTGTGTGGTCCTCCCACTACGACCCCCGATGTGTTGTTGTGTGGTCCTCCCACTACGACCCCCAATGTGTTGTCCTCCCACTACGACCCCTGATGTGTGGTCCTCCCACTACGACCCCCGATGTGTTGTTGTGTTGTCCTCCCACTACGACCCCTGATGTGTTGTTGTGTGGTCCTCCCACTACGACCCCTGATGTGTGGTCCTCCCACTACGACCCCTGATGTGTGGTCCTCCCACTACGACCCCTGATGTGTTGTTGTGTGGTCCTCCCACTACGACCCCCAATGTGTTGTTGTCCTCCCACTATGACCCCCGATGTGTTGTTGTCCTCCCACTACGACCCCCGATGTGTTGTCCTCCCACTACGACCCCTGATGTGTGGTCCTCCCACTACGACCCCTGATGTGTGGTCCTCCCACTACGACCCCTGATGTGTGGTCCTCCCACTACGGCCGCTGATGTGTTGTTGTCCTCCCACTACGACCCCCAATGTGTTGTTGTCCTCCCACTACGACCCCCAATGTGTTGTCCTCCCACTACGACCCCTGATGTGTGGTCCTCCCACTACGACCCCCGATGTGTTGTTGTGTTGTCCTCCCACTATGACCCCTGATGTGTTGTTGTGTGGTCCTCCCACTACGACCCCTGATGTGTGGTCCTCCCACTACGACCCCTGATGTGTGGTCCTCCCACTACGACCCCTGATGTGTGGTCCTCCCACTACGACCCCCGATGTGTTGTTGTGTGGTCCTCCCACTACGACCCCTGATGTGTTGTTGTGTGGTCCTCCCACTACGACCCCTGATGTGTTGTTGTCCTCCCACTACGACCCCCAATGTGTTGTTGTCCTCCCACTACGACCCCTGATGTGTTGTTGTGTGGTCCTCCCACTACGACCCCTGATGTGTGGTCCTCCCACTACGACCCCTGATGTGTGGTCCTCCCACTACGATCCCTGATGTGTTGTTGTGTGGTCCTCCCACTACGACCCCCAATGTGTTGTTGTCGTCCCACTATGACCCCCGATGTGTTGTTGTCCTCCCACTACGACCCCCGATGTGTTGTCCTCCCACTACGACCCCTGATGTGTGGTCCTCCCACTACAACCCCTGATGTGTGGTCCTCCCACTACGACCCCTGATGTGTGGTCCTCCCACTACGGCCCCTGATGTGTTGTTGTCCTCCCACTACGACCCCCAATGTGTTGTTGTCCTCCCACTACGACCCCCGATGTGTTGTCCTCCCACTACGACCCCTGATGTGTGGTCCTCCCACTACGACCCCTGATGTGTTGTTGTGTGGTCCTCCCACTACAACCCCCGATGTGTTGTTGTGTGGTCCTGGGTCTTATTCTGGTGACGTGATCAACAATGTTTGGCTGACAGTTTGACAAATAAAAAGATTGTTGCTCTTCTCCATAATCATGTAGGTAGTCTACCTATCAGACAGTCTACCCACACTGTATTTGGGAGGTATTGTCTAGAGCTCATGCTACAAGACCACTCGCTATCTAACGCAACATTTGTTGTGACAAATATGCACTACTTCGTCTATGTTTAGAATATTAACATGAAACTCTGTTGGATGAAAACCTAACGACTAAGACAAGAAAAAAGTGATATATATATATGAGAGAGAGAGAGAGAGAGAGAGAGAGAGAGAGAGAGAGAGAGAGAGAGAGAGAGAGAGAGAGAGAGAGAGAGAGAGAGAGAGAGAGAGAGAGAGAGAGAGAGAGAAAGGCAGAGGGGCGATCAGGAGATACAACCTCTCTCTAAATTACCAGAAGATATCTCTTTGATCTCAATGAGACTAACTTGGGGGGAAATGGTTGAAATAAATACATCAAATATCCAGTTCCTCCTAGTTAAGTCACCAAGCTCTCCAATGATACCTGTTCCTCCTAGTTAAGTCACCAAGCTCTCCAATGATACCTGTTCCTCCTAGTTAAGTCACCAAGCTCTCCAATGATACCTGTTCCTCCTAGTTAAGTCACCAAGCTCTCCAATGATACCTGTTCCTCCTAGTTAAGTCACCAAGCTCTCCAATGTTACCTGTTCCTGATACCTAGTTAAGTCACCAAGCTCTCCAATGATACCTGTTCCTCCTAGTTAAGTCACCAAGCTCTCCAATGATACCTGTTCCTCCTAGTTAAGTCACCAAGCTCTCCAATGATACCTGTTCCTCCTAGTTAAGTCACCAAGCTCTCCAATGATACCTGTTCCTCCTAGTTAAGTCACCAAGCTCTCCAATGATACCTGTTCCTCCTAGTTAAGTCACCAAGCTCTCCAATGATACCTGTTCCTCCTAGTTAAGTCACCAAGCTCTCCAAAGTCACCAAGATAATGATACCTGTTCCTCCTAGTTAAGTCACCAAGCTCTCCAATGATACCTGTTCCTCCTAGTTAAGTCACCAAGCTCTCCAATGATACCTGTTCCTCCTAGTTAAGTCACCAAGCTCTCCAATGATACCTGTTCCTCCTAGTTAAGTCACCAAGCTCTCCAATGATACCTGTTCCTCCTAGTTAAGTCACCAATCTCTCCAATGATACCTGTTCCTCCTAGTTAATGATACCTGTTCCTCCTAGTTAAGTCACCAAGCTCTCCAATGATACCTGTTCCTCACTAGTTCCAATGATACCTGTTCCTCCTAGTTAAGTCACCAAGCTCTCCAATGATACCTGTTCCTCCTAGTTAAGTCACCAAGCTCTCCAATGATACCTGTTCCTCCTAGTTAAGTCACCAAGCTCTCCAATGATACCTGTTCCTCCTAGTTAAGTCACCAAGCTCTCCAAATAATACCTGTTCCTCCTAGTTAAGTCTCCAAGCTCTCCAATGATACCAGTTCCTCCTAGTTAAGTCACCAAGCTCTCCAATTATACCTGTTCCTCCTAGTTAAGTCACCAAGCTCTCCAAATAATACCTGTTCCTCCTAGTTAAGTCACCAAGCTCTCCAATGATACCAGTTCCTCCTAGTTAAGTCACCAAGCTCTCCAATGATACCTGTTCCTCCTACTTAAGTCACCAAGCTCTCCAATGATACCTGTTCCTCCTAGTTAAGTCACCAAGCTCTCCAATGATACCTGTTCCTCCTAGTTAAGTCACCAAGCTCTCCAATGATACCAGTTCCTCCTAGTTAAGTCACCAAGCTCTCTAATGATACCTGTTCCTCCTAGTTAAGTCACCAAGCTCTCCAATGATACCTGTTCCTCCTAGTTAAGTCACCAAGCTCTCCAATGATACCTGTTCCTCCTAGTTAAGTCGCCAAGCTCTCCAATGATACCTGTTCCTCCTAGTTAAGTCACCAAGCTCTCCAATGATACCTGCCTCACCTAAAGCCCATTCTGGTGGGGAGCTGCTATAGACCACCAAGTGCTAACAGTCAGTATCTGGATATCATGTGTGAAATGCTTGATAAATGTATGTGATATCAACAGAGAGGTATATTTTCTGGGGGATTTAAATATTGACTGTCTTTCGTCAAGATGATAGCAGACTATATTGCCACTCTTATTTGTCATATCTTCAATCTTATCCTCCAGGAAAGTGTGTGCCCTCATGCCTGGAGAGAAGTCATTCCACCACCCACGAATAGTAAAGCCTCATTTATTGGCTCAAACAGCGGACCAATCAGCCTGCTACCAAACTTTAGTAAACTTTTAGAAAAAAATGTGTTTGGCAAGATAGAATGCTATTCCACAGTAAACAAATGAACAACTGACGTTCAGCATGCTTATAGGGAAAGGCACTGAACATGTACAGCACTGACACAAATGACTGATAATTGGCTGAAAGAATTTGATTTGAAGAGCTCCTCTCTCTAGTTATCTTGTTGAGGCTCACAGAGAGCTCCTCTCTCAAGTTACCTTGTTGAGGCTCACAGAGAGCTCCTCTCTCAAGTTACCTTGTTGAGGCTCACAGAGAGCTCCTCTCTCAAGTTATCTCAAGTTAGCATGTTGTTCTCCCAGCATGTTATTCTCCCAGCATGTTATTCTCCCAGCATGTTATTCTCCCAGCATGTTATTTCCGCAGCATGTTATTCTCCCAGCATGTTATTCTCCCAGCATGTTGTTCTCCCAGCATGTTGTTCTCCCAGCATGTTGTTCTCCCATCATGTTGTTCTCCCAGCATGTTATTCTCCCAGCATGTTATTCTCCCAGCATGTTGTTCTCCCAGCATGTTGTTCTCCCAGCATGTTGTTCTCCCAGCATGTTGTTCTCCCAGCATGTTGTTCTCCCAGCATGTTATTCTCCCAGCATGTTGTTCTCCCAGCATGTTGTTCTCCCAGCATGTTATTCTCCCAGCATGTTATTCTCCCAGCATGTTATTCTCCCAGCATGTTGTTCTTAGTCATGTTATTCTCCCAGCATGTTATTCTCCCAGCATGTTATTCTCCCAGCATGTTGTTCTCCCAGCATGTTATTCTCCCAGCATGTTATTCTCCCAGCATGTTATTCTCCCAGCATGTTATTCTCCCTCCCAGCATGTTATTCTCCCAGCATGTTATTCTCCCAGCATGTTATTCTCCCAGCATGTTGTTCTCCCAGCATGTTATTCTCCCAGCATGTTATTCTCCCAGCATGTTATTCTCCCAGCATGTTATTCTCCCAGCATGTTATTCTCCCAGCATGTTGTTAGTAGTCATGTTATTCTCCCAGCATGTTATTCTCCCCAGCATGTTATTCTCCCAGCATGTTATTCTCCCAGCATGTTATTCTCCCAGCATGTTATTCTCCCAGCATGTTATTCTCCCAGCATGTTATTCTTAGTCATGTTATTCTCCCCAGCATGTTATTCTCCCAGCATGTTATTCTCCCAGCATGTTGTTCTCCCAGCATGTTATTCTCCCAGCATGTTATTCTCCCAGCATGTTATTCTCCCAGCATGTTATTCTCCCAGCATGTTATTCTCCCAGCATGTTATTCTCCCAGCATGTTATTCTCCCAGCATGTTATTCTTAGTCATGTTATTCTCCCAGCATGTTATTCTCCCAGCATGTTATTCTCCCAGCATGTTGTTCTCCCAGCATGTTATTCTCCCAGCATGTTATTCTTAGTCATGTTATTCTCCCCAGCATGTTATGCTCCCAGCATGTTATTCTCCCAGCATGTTATTCTCCCAGCATGTTATTCTCCCAGCATGTTATTCTCTTATTCTCCCAGCATGTTATTCTTAGTCATGTTATTCTCCCCGCATGTTATTCTTAGTCATGTTATTCTCCCCAGCATGTTATTCTCCCAGCATGTTATTCTTAGTCATGTTATTCTCCCCAGTATGTTCTTCTCCCCAGCATGTTATTCTTAGTCATGTTATTCTCCCCATCATGTTATTCTCCCAGCATGTTATTCTTAGTCATGTTATTCTCCCAGCATGTTATTCTCCCAGCATGTTATTCTCCCAGCATGTTATTCTTAGTCATGTTATTCTCCCCAGCATGTTATTCTCCCAGCATGTTATTCTCCCAGCATATTGTTCTCCCAGCATGTTATTCTCCCAGCATGTTATTCTTAGTCATGTTATTCTCCCCAGCATGTTATTCTCCCAGCATGTTATTCTTAGTCATGTTATTCTCCCCAGCATGTTGTTCTCCCAGCATGTTATTCTCCCAGCATGTTATTCTTAGTCATGTTATTCTCCCAGCATGTTATTCTCCCAGCATGTTATTCTTAGTCATGTTATTCTCCCCAGCATGTTATTCTCCCAGCATGTTATTCTTAGTCATGTTATTCTCCCCAGCATGTTATTCTCCCAGCATGTTATTCTTAGTCATGTTATTCTCCCCAGCATGTTGTTCTCCCAGCATGTTATTCTCCCAGCATGTTATTCTTAGTCATGCTATTCTCCCCATTATGTTATTCTCCCAGCATGTTGTTCTCCCAGCATGTTATTCTCCCAGCATGTTATTCTCCCAGCATGTTATTCTCCCAGCATGTTATTCTCCCAGCATGTTATTCTTAGTCATGTTATTCTCCCCAGCATGTTATTCTCCCAGCATGTTATTCTCCCAGCATATTGTTCTCCCAGCATGTTATTCTCCCAGCATGTTATTCTCCCAGCATGTTATTCTTAGTCATGTTATTCTCCCCAGCATGTTATTCTCCCAGCATGTTATTCTTAGTCATGTTATTCTCCCCAGCATGTTGTTCTCCCAGCATGTTATTCTCCCAGCATGTTATTCTTAGTCATGTTATTCTCCCAGCATGTTATTCTCCCAGCATGTTATTCTTAGTCATGTTATTCTCCCCAGCATGTTATTCTCCCAGCATGTTATTCTTAGTCATGTTATTCTCCAAAGCATGTTCTTCTCCCCAGCATGTTATTCTTAGTCATGTTATTCTCCCCAGCATGTTGTTCTCCCAGCATGTTATTCTCCCAGCATGTTATTCTTAGTCATGTTATTCTCCCCATTATGTTATTCTCCCAGCATGTTGTTCTCCCAGCATGTTATTCTCCCAGCATGTTATTCTCCCAGCATGTTATTCTCCCAGCATGTTATTCTCCCAGCATGTTATTCTCCCAGCATGTTATTCTTAGTCCTGTTATTCTCCCCAGCATGTTATTCTCCCAGCATGTTATTCTTAGTCATGTTATTCTCCCAGCATGTTATTCTCCCAGCATGTTATTCTTAGTCATGTTATTCTCCCCAGCATGTTATTCTCCCAGCATGTTATTCTTAGTCATGTTATTCTCCCCAGCATATTCTTCTCCCCAGCATGTTATTCTTAGTCATGTTATTCTCCCCAGCATGTTGTTCTCCCAGCATGTTATTCTCCCAGCATGTTATTCTCCCCAGCATGTTATTCTCCCAGCATGTTATTCTCCCAGCATATTGTTCTCCCAGCATGTTATTCTCCCAGCATGTTATTCTCCCAGCATGTTATTCTCCCAGCATGTTATTCTTAGTCATGTTATTCTCCCCATTATGTTATTCTCCCAGCATGTTGTTCTCCCAGCATGTTATTCTCCCAGCATGTTATTCTCCCAGCATGTTATTCTCCCAGCATGTTATTCTCCCAGCATGTTATTCTTAGTCATGTTATTCTCCCCAGCATGTTATTCTCCCAGCATGTTATTCTTAGTCATGTTATTCTCCCCAGCATATTCTTCTCCCCAGCATGTTATTCTTAGTCATGTTATTCTCCCCAGCATGTTGTTCTCCCAGCATGTTATTCTCCCAGCATGTTATTCTTAGTCATGTTATTCTCCCCAGCATGTTATTCTCCCAGCATGTTATTCTCCCAGCATATTGTTCTCCCAGCATGTTATTCTCCCAGCATGTTATTCTCCCAGCATGTTATTCTCCCAGCATGTTATTCTTAGTCATGTTATTCTCCCCATTATGTTATTCTCCCAGCATGTTGTTCTCCCAGCATGTTGTTCTCCCAGCATGTTATTCTCCCAGCATGTTGTTCTCCCAGCATGTTATTCTCCCAGCATGTTATTCTCCCAGCATGTTATTCTCCCAGCATGTTGTTCTCCCAGCATGTTATTCTCCCAGCATGTTATTCTCCCAGCATGTTATTCTTAGTCATGTTATTCTCCCCATTATGTTATTCTCCCAGCATGTTATTCTCCCAGCATGTTATTCTCCCAGCATGTTATTCTCCCAGCATGTTATTCTCCCAGCATGTTATTCTCCCAGCATGTTATTCTCCCAGCATGTTATTCTCCCAGCATGTTGTCTTTTTGTTCCTTTATTTAAACTATTTAGGCCTGTATGCTTACCAAATAAGGATCCCTGAATCATTTTACATTTTTATTAAATTCTGTGAATCTTTTAGAATTTTAGCGTGGCGTTAAAATAGAGGTGGAGAAACTTAAACTTCACAAGATAGCCGTCAAAGGTTATTTACAAAAAACAAGATGACAATATTATAAAGATGACATATGCAAATATCCATATGGTTAGATCCACCCTGTTCAGATGAACACATTTTGCCACATTCAGAGATGTACTTTGTAACTTTTTTAAAACCTTTTATTTAAGTCAGTTAAGAACAAATCCTTATTTTCAATGATGGCCTAGGAACAGTGGGTTAACTGCCTATTCAGGGGAAGAACGACAGATTTGTACCTTGTCAGCTCAGGGATTTGAACTTGCAACCTTTCTGTTACTAGTCCAGTGCTCTAACCACTAGGCTACCCTGCCGCCCCCTTTGCCACTTTGTAACTTAATCTGTAGTGTGCTTTAATTGTATGTTGAACACACATCCCGAAACTCAATTGATGTTGGTGGTGACTGTAGGGATGGGAGAGGCTGTGGACAGGTCAAGGTTATCTGGACAGTAGTATATTACGCTCAGTTTTAAAATGTTGGCTATCAAAAGTTGTAATGATGACAGTATAAAACAGTTGACTATAAAAGTGTGCTGTTTTCTGTCGATTTTTACAGCTTGTATCGTAACAGGAGGTCCAATATATGTAGGATTAATTTGCATACAGGGAGGAAGCAGGGAATCTGGTTCACAATGCAGAAACACTGGGGCAGATTAGAGACACATTTTATTACCATATGTAGACGCAACAAATCTCGATCAGAGAGTGATCAGATGACGACAACCACATGTTAACGCAAGATGTAACCAGGGCTTCAGTGACCAGATCTCAATGATCATTGATCACTAATGAGAGATTCTGGAGCAGCGAATGTTTTCCACCACCGTTAACAAAACATCAAATGATGGAAATTCTTATGGAAGAAGGGTGATTCTCCAATTGAGTTCAGGCACTAGAGTTCCAGAATCTATGCCAAGGTGTGTTGAAGCTGTTCTGATTGGTTGAGGCCCAACACCCTATTAAAACCCTTCATGTTGGTGTTGTGGATTAGGCCCAACACCCTATTAAAACCCTTCATGTTGGTGTTGTGGATTAGGCCCAACACCCTATTAAAACCCTTCATGTTGGTGTCATGGATTAGGCCCAACACCCTATTAAAACCCTTCATGTTGGTGTCGTGGAGGCCCAACGCCCTATTAGAACCCTTCATGTTGGTGTCGTGGAGGAGGCCCAACGCCCTATTAAAACCCTTCATGTTGGTGTTGTGGATTAGGCCTTCATGTTGGTGTCGTGGAGGAGGCCCAACGCCCTATTAAAACCCTTCATGTTGGTGTCGTGGAGGAGGCCCAACGCCCTATTAAAACCCTTCATGTTGGTGTCGTGGAGGAGGCCCAACGCCCTATTAAAACCCTTCATGTTGGTGTCGTGGTGGAGGCCCAACACCCTATCATGTTGGTGTTTCCTTTATTCTGGCAGTTACCTGTGTGTTGAGTCTCAAATAAATAGGTTGCAACTTGAAATATAGATTTACTGTTGGCATTAAATAATATATTTTTCAATTGAGAAAACCGAACAGATTTTCTTATAACCAGTTGAAGTATTTATTTTAGGGTTGATCCAAAGACCTTTTTTTTTTTTTTTTTACAGTGCATTCTCCAGCCGAGAGCATCTAGAACTGTGTCCCAAATGGCACACTATTCCCTATATAGTTCATTACTTTTGACCAGGACCCATAGGGAATAGGGTGAAATTTGGGAGACATACTTGGTTTCCAGGCCTGCTAGCTCTGGTCTAGTAGGTGTGTTGTTTTACCCTGGTGGGCTGTGGGTGTTCTGTTCACTATCAGAGTCATTCAGGTTCTATATCCAGCATGACATTGAGACGAAACAGGAGGGACCGGCTACCGGAAGGGGTCTGGCCCAGAGAAGCCTTCTGGAAATAATTGTCGTGGGTTCTGAGGGAAGAAGAGGAGAATGTGGGTCCTGAGGGAAGGAGACTAGTCTGAGTCCTGAGGAAAGGAGAGGAGACTCTGGGTCCTGGGGGAAGGAGAAGAGCGACTAGGCTGGGTCCTGAAGGAAGGAGAGACTCGTCTGGGTCCTGAGGGAAGGAGAGGAGAGTCTGGGTCCCAAGGGAAGGAGAGGAGAGTCTGTGTCCTGGGGGAAGAAGAGACTAGTCTGGGTCCTGGGGAAGGAGAGGAGAGAGTAGTCTGGGTCCTGAGGAGAGTCTGGGTCCTAAGGGAAGGAGAGACTAGTCTGGGTCCTGAGGGAAGGAGAGAATATTCTGGGTCTTGAGTAGAGACTATTCTGGGTTCTGAGGGAAGGAGAGGAGAGTCTGGGTCCTGAGGGAAGGAGATGAGAGAGTAGTCTGGGTTCTGAGGAGAGTCTGGGTCCTAAGGGAAGGAGAGACTAGTCTGGGTTCTGAGGGAAGGAGAGGAGAGTCTGGGTCCTGAGGGAAGGAGATGAGAGAGTAGTCTGGGTCCTGAGGAAAGGAGATGAGAGAGTAGTCTGGGTCCTGAGGAAGGAGATGAGAGAGTAGTCTGGGTCCTGAGGGAAGGAGATACTAGTATTTGTATTTATTATGGATCTACTCTTCCTGGGGTTCAGCAAATTAAGGCAGTTTTAAAAGCATTACAATACGTAAAAAAATGTCACAACACACTGTGTGCCCTCTGACCCCTACTCCACCACAACCACATATCTACTAGTCTGGTCCTGAGGGAAGGAGAGTCTGGTCCTGCGTTGTTGTGCTTTCCCCTCTATGGTCTCTGCAGATATATGGAAGAAAACGGGGAAAAGATAACAGTATGATGTTGAAAAGGGTTGTACATTCTGGGAACGTTCCCAAAATACTCCGTTTTTCCACAAATCCTGGTTCAAAGGGAATAAGCAGTAAATCTTGAATTTTTGAAAACATATTTTGGAACGAATGTAAAGAACGAGAGGGTCCAACCAATGTAACCATGAAAATGTAAGTTATCTAATAACGGGTAGATTGTTTGCCAGTTTTTCTTCTGAAATACCATCTCACACGGCATTCAATTCAGTTGTTACCTAGAGCTAAGGCATGGTAACACCTCTCTTTCATAGGTTGTGTTGTGTCTTTTTCTTGGAGAGTGGAGTGTTTTTCTTTGTTTTGGATAGTGGCTGAGTACAGACAGTCTGACACTGGGAAGACAGTGAGGATAGAGACAGTCTGACTGGGAAGAGGTTGACTAGAGACAGTCTGACACTGGGAAGAGGATGACTAGAGACAGTCTGACTGGGATAGGTTGAATAGAGACAGTCTGACTGGGGATTGAATAGAGACAGTCTGACTGGGAAGAGGTTGAATAGAGACAGTCTGACTGGGGATAGAGACAGTCTGAATGGGAAGAGGTAATAGAGAGAGTCTGACTGGGAGGAGGTTGAATAGAGACAGTCTGACTGGGGATAATGGAGACAGTCTGACTGGGGAATAATAGAGACAGTCTGACTGGGGATAGGTTGAATAGAGACAGTCTGACTGGAGAGAGGTTGAATAGTGACAGTCTGACTGGGAAGAGGTTGACTAGAGAGAGTCTGACACTGGGAAGATGCAGTCTGAGGGGATAGGTGACAGTCTGACTGGGAAGAATATAGGTTGAGGGGTTAGAGAGACAGTCTGACTGGGGAGAGGTTGAAAAAGACAGTCTGACAAGAGGCTGGTAAGAGATTGACTGGGAAGAGACAGTCTGACTGGGGAGAGGTTGAAGAGTAGAAGACAGTATGACACTGGGAAGAATAGAGACAGTCTGAATGGAGACCAGTCTGACTGGGGAGAGGTTGAATAGAGACAGTCTGACTGGGGATAGGTTGAAGGTTCCGACTGGAAAGAGGTTGAATAGAGAGACACTGGGAAGAGGTTGACTAGAGACAGTCTGACTGGGGAGAGGTTGAATAGAGACAGTCTGACTGGGGATAGGTTGAATAGAGACAGTCTGACAAGAGGGAAGAGACAGTCTGAATGGAATAGACAGTCTGACTGGGAAGAGGTTGACTAGAGACAGTCTGACTGGGGATAGGTTGAATAGAGACAGTCTGACTGGGGATAGAGACAGTCTGAATAAAGACAGTCTGACTGGGAAGAGGTTGAGGTTGAATAGATGACAGTCTGACTGGGGGAGGTTGACTAGAGACTGGAGTGAGAGACAGTCTGACACTGGAAGAGGTTGACTAGAGACAGTCTGACTGGGGAGAGGTTGAATAGAGACAGTCTGACTGGGGATATGTTGGGGAGAGGTTGAATAGAGACAGTCTGACAAAGACAGGGAAGAGGTCTGACACTGGGAAGAGGTTGAATAGAGACAGTCTGACTGGGGAGAGGTTGAATAGAGACAGTCTGACACTGGGAAGAGGTTGAATGGAGACAGTCTGACTGGGAAGAGGTTGACTAGAGACAGTCTGACTGGGGAGAGGTTGACTAGAGACAGTCTGACTGGGGATAGGTTTAATAGGGACAGTCTGACACTGGGAAAAAGGTTGAATAGAGACAGTCTGACTGGGGACTGGGAAGACTGGTTGAATAGAGACAGTCTGACTGGGAAGAGGTTGAATAGAGACAGTCTGACTGGGGAGAGGTTGAATAGAGACAGTCTGACACTGGGAAGAGGTTGAATGGAGACAGAGACAGTCTGACTGGGGGAGAGGTTGACTAGAGACAGTCTGACTGGGGATAGGTTGAATAGAGACAGTCTGACACTGGGAAGAGGTTGAATAGAGACAGTCTGACACTGGGAAGAGGTTGAATAAAGACAGTCTGACACTGGGAAGAGGTTGAATAGAGACAGTCTGACTGGGGAGAGGTTGAATAAAGACAGTCTGACTGGGAAGAGGTTGAATAGAGACAGTCTGACTGGGGAGAGGTTGAATAGAGACAGTCTGACTGGGGAGAGGTTGAATAGAGACAGTCTGACACTGGGAAGAGGTTGAATGGAGACAGTCTGACACTGGGAAGAGGTTGACTAGAGACAGTCTGACTGGGGAGAGGTTGAATAGAGACAGTCTGACTGGGGATAGGTTGAATAAAGACAGTCTGACACTGGGGAGAGGTTGAATAGAGACAGTCTGACTGGGGAGAGGTTGAATAGAGACAGTCTGACACTGGGAAGAGGTTGAATGGAGACAGTCTGACTGGGAAGAGGTTGACTAGAGACAGTCTGACTGGGGAGAGGTTGACTAGAGACAGTCTGACTGGGGATAGGTTTAATAGAGACAGTCTGACACTGGGAAGAGGTTGAATAGAGACAGTCTGACACTGGGAGGTTGAGAGACAGTCTGAAGAGGTAATAGAGACAGTCTGACACTGGGAAGAGGTTGAATGGAGACAGTCTGACTGGGAAGAGGTTGACTAGAGACAGTCTGACTGGGGAGAGGTTGACTAGAGACAGTCTGACTGGGGATAGGTTTAATAGAGACAGTCTGACACTGGGAAGAGGTTGAATAGAGACAGTCTGACACTGGGAAGAGGTTGAATAGAGACAGTCTGACTGGGGAGAGGTTGAATATAGACAGTCTGACTGGGGATAGGTTGAATAAAGACAGTCTGACACTGGGAAGAGGCTGAGTAGAGACAGTCTGACTGGGGAGAGGTTGACTAGAGACAGTCTGACTGGGGATAGGTTGAATAGAGACAGTCTGACACTGGGAAGAGGTTGAATAGAGACAGTCTGACTGGGGATAGTTTGAATAAAGACAGTCTGACACTGGGAAGAGGTTGAATAGAGACAGTCTGACTGGGGAGAGGTTGAATAAAGACAGTCTGACTGGGAAGAGGTTGAATAGAGACAGGCTGACTGGGGAGAGGTTGAATAGAGACAGTCTGATTGGGGATAGGTTGAATAAAGACAGTCTGACACTGGGAAGAGGTTGACTAGAGACAGCCTGACTGGGGATAGGTTGAATAGAGACAGTCTGACTGGGGATAGTTTGAATAAAGACAGTCAGACACTGGGAAGAGGTTGACTAGAGACAGTCTGACACTGGGAATAGGTTGAATGGAGACAGTCTGACTGGAGATAGGTTGAATAGAGACAGTCTGACACTGGGAAGAGGTTGAATAGAGACAGTCTGACTGGGGATAGTTTGAATAAAGACAGTCTGACACTGGGAAGAGGTTGAATAGAGACAGTCTGACTGGGGAGAGGTTGAATGGAGACAATCTGACTGGGAAGAGGTTGAATAGAGACAGGCTGACTGGGGAGAGGTTGAATAGAGACAGTCTGACTGGGGATAGGTTGAATAAAGACAGTCTGACACTGGGAAGAGGCTGAGTAGAGACAGTCTGACTGGGGAGAGGTTGACTAGAGACAGTCTGACTGGGGATAGGTTGAATAGAGACAGTCTGACACTGGGAAGAGGTTGAATAGAGACAGGCTGACTGGGGAGAGGTTGAATAGAGACAGTCTGATTGGGGATAGGTTGAATAAAGACAGTCTGACACTGGGAAGAGGTTGACTAGAGACAGTCTGACTGGGGAGAGGTTGAATAGAGACAGTCTGACTGGGGATAGTTTGAATAGAGACAGTCTGACTGGGGAGAGGTTGACTAGAGACAGTCTGACTGGGGATAGGTTGAATAGAGACAGTCTGACTGGGAAGAGGTTGACTAGAGACAGTCTGACTGGGGAGAGGTTGAATAGAGACAGTCTGACTGGGGAGAGGTTGACTAGAGACAGTCTGACTGGGGAGAGGTTGACTAGAGACAGTCTGACTGGGGAGAGGTTGAATAGAGACAGTCTGACTGGGGAGAGG
>NC_060181.1:2090784-2153284 GCF_021184085.1 Oncorhynchus gorbuscha
TTGATCTAGTACTGGTACTCCCTGTATATAGCTCCACATTGATCTGGTACTGGTACTCCCTGTATATAGCTCCACATTGATCTGGTACTCCCTGTATATAGCTGCACATTGATCTGGTACTCCCTGTATATAGCTGCACATTGATCTGGTACTGGTACTCCCTGTATATAGCTCCACATTGATCTGGTACTCCCTGTATATAGCTGCACATTGATCTGGTACTGGTACTCCCTGTATATAGCTCCACATTGATCTGGTACTGGTACTCCCTGTATATAGCTCCACATTGATCTGGTACTCCCTGCATATAGCTCCACATTGATCTAGTACTGGTACTCCCTGTATATAGCTCCACATTGATCTGGTACTGGTACTCCCTGTATATAGCTCCACATTGATCTGGTACTCCCTGTATATAGCTCCACATTGATCTGGTACTCCCTGTATATAGCTGCACATTGATCTGGTACTGGTACTCCCTGTATATAGCTCCACATTGATCTGGTACTCCCTGTATATAGCTCCACATTGATCTGGTACTCCCTGTATATAGCTCCACATTGTTCTGGTACTGGTACTCCCTGTATATAGCTCCACATTGATCTGGTACTCCCTGTATATAGCTCCACATTGATCTGGTACTCCCTGTATATAGCCACATTGATCTGGTACTGGTACTCCCTGTATATAGCTCCACATTGATCTGGTACTCCCTGTATATAGCCACATTGATCTGGTACTGGTACTCCCTGTATATAGCTCCACATTGATCTGGTACTCCCTGTATATAGCTGCACATTGATCTGGTACTCCCTGTATATAGCTCCACATTGATCTGGTACTCCCTGTATATAGCCACATTGATCTGGTACTGGTACTCCCTGTATATAGCTCCACATTGATCTGGTACTCCCTGTATATAGCTGCACATTGATCTGGTACTCCCTGTATATAGCTCCACATTGATCTGGTACTCCCTGTATATAGCCACATTGATCTGGTACTGGTACTCCCTGTATATAGCTCCACATTGATATGGTACTGGTACTCCCTGTATATAGCTCCACATTGATCTGGTACTCCCTGTATATAGCTCCACATTGATCTGGTACTGGTACTCCCTGTATATAGCTGCACATTGATCTGGTACTGGTACTCCCTGTATATAGATCCACATTGAACTGGTACTCCCTGTATATAGCTGCACATTGATCTGGTACTGGTACTTCCTGTATATAGCTCCACATTGATCTGGTACTTCCTGTATATAGCTCCACATTGATCTGGTACTGGTATTTCCTGTATATAGCTCCACATTGATCTGGTTCTGGTACTTCCTGTATATAGATTCACATTGAACTGGTACTTCCTGTGTATGGCAACACATTGATCTGGTACTTCCTGTATATAGCTCCACATTGATCTAGTACTTCCTGTATATAGCTCCACATTGATCTGGTACTTCCTGTATATAGCTCCACATTGATCTGGTACTTCCTGTATGTAGCTCCACATTGATCTGGTACTTCCTGTATATAGCTCCACATTGATCTGGTACTCCCTGTATATAGCTCCACATTGATCTGGTACTTCCTGTATATAGCTCCACATTGATCTGGTACTTCCTGTATATAGCTCCACATTGATCTGGTACTTCCTGTATATAGCTCCACATTGATCTGGTATTCCCTGTATTTAGCTCCACATTGATCTGGTACTCCCTGTATATAGCTCCACATTGATCTGGTACTTCCTGTATATAGCTCCACATTGATCTGGTACTTCCTGTATATAGCTCCACATTGATCTGGTACTTCCTGTATATAGCTCCACATTGATCTGGTACTTCCTTTATATAGCTCTACATTGATCTGGTACTCCCTGTATATAGGTCCACATTGATCTGGTACTTCCTGTATATAGCCTCCACATTGATCTGGTACTTCCTGTATATAGCTCCACATTGATCTGGTACTCCCTGTATATAGCTCCACATTGATCTGGTACTCCCTGTATATAGGTCCACATTGATCTGGTACTTCCTGTATATAGCTCCACGTTGATCTGGTACTCCCTGTATATAGCTCCACATTGATCTGGTACTTCCTGTATATAGCTCCACATTGATCTGGTACTTCCTTTATATAGCTCTACATTGATCTGGTACTCCCTGTATATAGGTCCACATTGATCTGGTACTTCCTGTATATAGCCTCCACATTGATCTGGTACTTCCTGTATATAGCTCCACATTGATCTGGTACTCCCTGTATATAGCTCCACATTGATCTGGTAGTTCCTGTATATAGCTCCACATTGATCTGGTACTCCCTGTATATAGCTCCACATTGATCTGGTACTTCCTGTATGTAGCTCCACATTGATCTGGTACTCCCTGTATGTAGCTCCACATTGATCTGGTACTTCCTGTACATAGGTCCACATTGATCTGGTACTTCCTGTATATAGCTCCACATTGATCTGGTACTGGTACTTCCTGTATATAGCTCCACATTGATCTGGTACTTCCTGTATGTAGCTCCACATTGATCTGGTACTTCCTGTATATAGCTCCACATTGATCTGGTACTCCCTGTATATAGCTCCACATTGATCTGGTACTTCCTGTATATAGCTCCACATTGATCTGGTACTTCCTGTATATAGCTCCACATTGATCTGGTACTTCCTGTATATAGCTCCACATTGATCTGGTATTCCCTGTATTTAGCTCCACATTGATCTGGTACTCCCTGTATATAGCTCCACATTGATCTGGTACTTCCTGTATATAGCTCCACATTGATCTGGTACTTCCTGTATATAGCTCCACATTGATCTGGTACTTCCTGTATATAGCTCCACATTGATCTGGTACTTCCTCTACATTGGTTCTGGTTAATGCCTGTATATAGGTCCACATTGATCTGGTACTTCCTGTATATAGCCTCCACATTGATCTGGTACTTCCTGTATATAGCTCCACATTGATCTGGTACTCCCTGTATATAGCTCCACATTGATCTGGTACTCCTGTATATAGGTCCACATTGATCTGGTACTTCCTGTATATAGCTCCACGTTGATCTGGTACTCCCTGTATATAGCTCCACATTGATCTGGTACTTCCTGTATATAAAGCTCCACATTGATCTGGTACTTCCTTTATATAGCTCTACATTGATCTGGTACTCCCTGTATATAGGTCCACATTGATCTGGTACTTCCTGTATATAGCCTCCACATTGATCTGGTACTTCCTGTATATAGCTCCACATTGATCTGGTACTCCCTGTATATAGCTCCACATTGATCTGGTAGTTCCTGTATATAGCTCCACATTGATCTGGTACTCCCTGTATATAGCTCCACATTGATCTGGTACTTCCTGTATGTAGCTCCACATTGATCTGGTACTCCCTGTATGTAGCTCCACATTGATCTGGTACTTCCTGTACATAGGTCCACATTGATCTGGTACTTCCTGTATATAGCTCCACATTGATCTGGTACTGGTACTTCCTGTATATAGCTCCACATTGATCTGGTACTTCCTGTATATAGCTCCACATTGATCTGGTACTGGTACTTCCTGTATATAGCTCCACATTGATCTGGTACTTCCTGTATGTAGCTCCACATTGATCTGGTACTGGTATTTCCTGTATATAGCTCCACATTGATCTGGTACTCCCTGTATATTGCTCCACATTGATCTGGTACTGGTACTCCCTGTATATAGATCCACATTGAACTGGTACTTCCTGTGTATGGCAACACATTGATCTGGTACTGGTACTTCCTGTATATAGCTCCACATTGATCTGGTACTTCCTGTATATAGCTCCACATTGATCTGGTACTGGAATTTCCTGTATATAGCTCCACATTGATCTGGTTCTGGTAGTTCCTGTATATAGATCCACATTCAAATCAAATCAAATCAAATTTTTATTTGTCACATACACATGGTTAGCAGATGTTAATGCGAGTGTAGCGAAATGCTTGTGCTTCTAGTTCCGACAATGCAGTGATAACCAACAAGTAATCTAACAATTCCAAAACTACTGTCTTATACACAGTGTAAGGGGATAAGGAACATGTACATAAGGATATATGAATGAGTGATGGTACAGAGCAGCATACAGTAGATGGTATCGAGTACAGTATATACATATGAGATGAGTGTGTAGACAAAGTAAACAAAGTGGCATAGTTAAAGTGGCTAGTGATACATGTGTTACATAAGGATGCAGTCGATGATGTAGAGTACAGTATATACATATGCATATGAGATGAATAATGTAGGGTAAGTAACATTATATAAGGTAGCATTGTTTAAAGTGGCTAGTGATATATTTACATCATTTCCCATCAATTCCCATTATTAAAATGGCTGGAGTTGGGTCAGTGTCAATGACAGTGTGTTGGCAGCAGCCACTGGTACTTACTGTGTATGGCAACACATTGATCTGGTACTTCCTGTACTTCCTGTATATAGCTCCACATTGATCTGGTACTTCCTGTATATAGCTCTTCATTGATCTGGTACTTCCTGTATATAGCTCCACATTGATATGGTACTTCCTGTATGTAGCTCCACATTGATCTGGTACTTCCTGTATATAGCTCCACATTGATCTGGTACTCCCTGTATATAGCTCCACATTGATCTGGTACTGGTACTCCCTGTATATAGCTCCACATTGAACTGGTACTTCCTATGTATGGCAACACATTGATCTGGTACTTCCTGTATATAGCTCCACATTGATCTGGTATTTCCTGTATATAGCTCCACATTGATCTGGTACTTCCTGTATATAGCTCCACATTGATCTGGTACTTCCTGTATATAGCTCCACATTGATCTGGTACTTCCTGTATAAAGCTCCACATTGATCTGGTACTTCCTGTATATAGCTCCACATTGATCTGGTATTTCCTGTATATAGCTCCACATTGATCTGGTACTTCCTGTATATAGCTCCACATTGATCTGGTACTTCCTGTATATAGCTCCACATTGATCTGGTACTTCCTGTATATAGCTCCACATTGATCTGGTACTTCCTGTATATAGCTCCACATTGATCTGGTACTTCCTGTATATAGCTCCACATTGATCTGGTACTCCCTGTATATAGCTCCACATTGATCTGGTACTTCCTGTATATAGCTCCACATTGATCTGGTACTTCCTGTATATAGCTCCACATTGATCTGGTACTTCCTGTATATAGCTCCACATTGATCTGGTACTTCCTGTATATAGCTCCACATTGATCTGGTACTTCCTGTATATAGCTCCAGATCTGGTACTTCCTGTACATAGCTGATCTGGTACTTCCTGTATATAGCTCCACATTGATCTGGTACTTCCTGTATATAGCTCCACATTGATCTGGTACTTCCTGTATATAGCTCCACATTGATCTGGTACTTCCTGTATATAGCTGCACATTGATCTGGTACTTCCTGTATATAGCTCCACATTGATCTGGTACTTCCTGTATATAGCTCCACATTGATCTGGTACTTCCTGTATATAGCTCCACATTGATCTGGTACTCCCTGTATATAGCTCCACATTGATCTGGTACTTCCTGTATATAGCTCCACATTGATCTGGTACTTCCTGTATATAGCTCCACATTGATCTGGTACTTCCTGTATATAGCTCCACATTGATCTGGTACTTCCTGTATATAGCTCCACATTGATCTGGTACTTCCTGTATATAGCTCCACATTGATCTGGTACTTCCTGTATATAGCTCCACATTGATCTGGTACTTCCTGTATATAGCTCCACATTGATCTGGTACTTCCTGTATATAGCTCCATATTCTGGTGTGTTATATTCAACAGTGATGTTATATTCATTGATCTGGTACTTCCTGTATATAGCTCCACATTGATCTGGTACTTCCTGTATATAGCTCCACATTGATCTGGTACTTCCTGTATATAGCTCCACATTGATCTGGTACTTCCTGTATATAGCTCCACATTGATCTGGTACTTCCTGTATATAGCTCCACATCCACACCCATCCATTTTAGTGTATTTTATTTGATTCCTCTTGAGTTCATATTTTATTTTTAAACTTTGCATTGGTGGGATGGGCTCATCAGATAGTATTTCATGGTAAAGTCTAGACCAGTTGAATAAGTTGCAAATAACATTTGATTGGATGGTCAGTATTTTGGCTGCCTCGTCAGATGGTCAGTATTTTGGTTTCCTCATCAGATGGTCAGTATCTTGGCTGCCTCATCAGATGGTCAATATTTTGGCTGACTCATCAGATGGTCAATATTTTGGCTGACTCAGCAGATGGTCAGTATTTTGGCTGTCTCGTCAGATGGTCAGTATTTTGGCTGCTTCATCAGATGGTCAATATGTTGGCTGACTCAGCAGATGGTCAGTATTTTGGCTGCCTCATCAGATGGTCAATATTTTGGCAGCCTCATCAGATGGTCAGTGTTTTGGCAGCCTCAGATGGTCAGTACTTTGGTTGCCTCATCAGGTAGTATGTTGTTTGCCTCAATAGATGGTTAGTATTTTGGCTGCCTCATCATGTAGGAGGAGGAACCCATTGCTAGTTTGGAGCTTTACACTCTGGGTTACAAGCAGACTCTCTCTCTCTCTCCCTTTCTCTCTCTGTTTAATGCCCTGGGGGAGCCCTTTTCTCCAAACAGAGATGTAGAAACACTGTGGCTGGCAGCTGGTACTAGTCAGTACTACAGGTACACTGGACAAATGCAGCAGACAGACCAGACCAGACAAGATAGACCAGACAGACCAGACCAGACAAGATAGACCAGACCAGACCACACCAGACCAGACCAGACAAGATAGACCAGACCAGACCAGACCAGACCAGACAAAATAGACCAGACCAGACCAGACCAGACAAGATAGACCAGACCAGACCAGACCAGACCAGACAAGATAGACCAGACCAGACCAGACCAGACAAGATAGACCAGACCAGACCAGACAAGATAGACCAGACCAGACCACACCAGACAAGATAGACCAGACAAGACAGACCAGACAAGATAGACCAGACAGACCAGACCAGACATATCAGGCCAGACCAGACATATCAGGCCAGACCAGATAGACCAGACACACCAGACCGGACCAGACAGACCAGACAGACTAGACCAGACATACCAGACCAGACCAGACCAGACAGACAGGCTAGACAAGAGAGACCAGACCAGACAGACCAGACAGACTAGACCAGAAGGACAGACAGTCAGACAGACCAGACCAGAACAGACTAGACTAGACCAGACAGACCAGACCAGACCTGACCAGACAGACCAGACAGACCAGACAGACCAGGCCAGACAGACCAGACAGGCCAGACAGACCAGACCGGCCAGGCCAGACAGACCAGACCGGCCAGGCCAGACAGACCAGACAGACCAGACCAGACAGACCAGACAAACCAGAAAGACAGACAGACAGATAGACAAAACAGACCAGCCCAGACAGGCCAGACTGACCAGGCCAGAAAGACCAGACAGACCAGACCAGACAGACCAGAAAGACAGACAGACAGACAGATAGACCAGACAGGCCAGACAGACGAGGCCAGACAGACCAGACCAGACAGACCAGACCAGCCAGACCAGAAAGACAGACAGACAGATAGACCAAACAGACCAGACCAGACCGACCAGGCCAGAGAGACCAGACCAGAGAGACCAGACCAGACAGACCAGGCCAGACCAGACCAGACCAGACCAGACCAGACCAGGCCAGACAGACCAGACCAGACAGACCAGACCAGCCAGACCAGAAAGACAGACAGACAGATAGACCAAACAGACCAGACAGACCAGACCAGGCCAGACAGACCAGACCAGACCAAACAGACCAGACCAGATAGGCCAGACTGGACTGAGGTCAGTACCAAGTTGTTATATTCAACAGTGGTGTTATATTCAACAGTGATGTTATATTCAACAGTGATGTTATATTCTGGTGTTATATTCAACAGTGGTGTTATATTCTGGTGTTATATTCAACAGTGGTGTTATATTCAACAGTGGTGTTATATTCTGGTGTTATATTCAACAGTGGTGTTATATTCAACAGTGGTGTTATATTCAACAGTGGTGTTATATTCAACAGTGGTGTTATATTCTGGTGTTATATTCAACAGTGATGTTATATTCAACAGTGGTGTTATATTCAACAGTGGTGTTATATTCTGGTGTTATATTCAACAGTGGTGTTATATTCTGGTGTTATATTCTGGTGTTATATTCAACAGTGGTGTTATATTCAACAGTGGTGTTATATTCAACAGTGGTGTTATATTCAACAGTGGTGTTATATTCAACAGTGGTGTTATATTCAACAGTGGTGTTATATTCTGGTGTTATATTCAACAGTGGTGTTATATTCTGGTGTTATATTCTGGTGTTATATTCAACAGTGGTGTTATATTCAACAGTGGTGTTATATTCAACAGTGATGTTATATTCAACAGTGGTGTTATATTCAACAGTGGTGTTATATTCAACAGTGGTGTTATATTCAACAGTGGTGTTATATTCAACAGTGGTGTTATATTCTGGTGTTATATTCAACAGTGGTGTTATATTCAACAGTGATGTTATATTCAACAGTGGTGTTATATTCAACAGTGGTGTTATATTCAACAGTGATGTTATATTCTGGTGTTATATTCAACAGTGGTGTTATATTCAACAGTGGTGTTATATTCAACAGTGGTGTTATATTCAACAGTGATGTTATATTCTGGTGTTATATTCAACAGTGGTGTTATATTCTGGTGTTATATTCTGGTGTTATATTCAACAGTGGTGTTATATTCAACAGTGGTGTTATATTCAACAGTGGTGTTATATTCTGGTGTTATATTCTGGTGTTATATTCAACAGTGGTTCAACAGTGATGTTATATTCTGGTTTATATTCAACAGTGGTGTTATATTCAACAGTGGTGTTATATTCAACAGTGTGTTATATTCATATTCAACAGTGGTGTTATATTCAACAGTGGTGTTATATTCAACAGTGATGTTATATTCAACAGTGATGTTATATTCTGGTGTTATATTCTGGTGTTATATTCTGGTGTTATATTCAACAGTGATGTTATATTCTGGTGTTATATTCAACAGTGGTGTTATATTCTGGTGTTATATTCAACAGTGGTGTTATATTCAACAGTGATGTTATATTCAACAGTGGTGTTATATTCAACAGTGGTGTTATATTCTGGTGTTATATTCATATTCAACAGTGATGTTATATTCAACAGTGATGTTATATTCAACAGTGATGTTATATTCAACAGTGGTGTTATATTCAACAGTGATGTTATATTCAACAGTGATGTTATATTCAACAGTGGTGTTATATTCTGGTGTTATATTCAACAGTGGTGTTATATTCTGGTGTTATATTCTGTTATATTCAACAGTGGTGTTATATTCTGGTGTTATATTCAACAGTGATGTTATATTCATATTCAGTGGTGTTATATTCTGGTGTTATATTCATATTCAGTGGTGTTATATTCTGGTGTTATATTCAACAGTGGTGTTATATTCAATTCAGTGGTGTTATATTCTGGTGTTATATTCATATTCAGTGATGTTATATTCAATATTCAACAGTGGTGTTATATTCTGGTGTTATATTCATATTCAGTGATGTTATATTCAACAGTGGTGTTATATTCAACAGTGATTTATATTCATATTCAGTGGTGTTATATTCAACAGTGGTGTTATATTCAACAGTGGTGTTATATTCAACAGTGGTGTTATATTCTGGTGTTATATTCAACAGTGGTGTTATATTCAACAGTGATGTTATATTCAACAGTGATGTTATATTCAACAGTGGTGTTATATTCAACAGTGATGTTATATTCAACAGTGATGTTATATTCTGGTGTTATATTCAACAGTGGTGTTATATTCAACAGTGATGTTATATTCAACAGTGGTGTTATATTCAACAGTGGTGTTATATTCTGGTGTTATATTCAACAGTGGTGTTATATTCTGATGTTATATTCTGGTGTTATATTCAACAGTGATGTTATATTCAACAGTGGTGTTATATTCAACAGTGGTGTTATATTCAACAGTGATGTTATATTCTGGTGTTATATTCAACAGTGGTGTTATATTCAACAGTGGTGTTATATTCAACAGTGATGTTATATTCTGGTGTTATATTCAACAGTGATGTTATATTCTGGTGTTATATTCAACAGTGATGTTATATTCAACAGTGGTGTTATATTCAACAGTGATGTTATATTCAACAGTGGTGTTATATTCTGGTGTTATATTCAACAGTGGTGTTATATTCAACAGTGATGTTATATTCAACAGTGATGTTATATTCTGGTGTTATATTCTGGTGTTATATTCTGGTGTTATATTCTGGTGTTATATTCAACAGTGATGTTATATTCTGGTGTTATATTCAACAGTGGTGTTATATTCAACAGTGGTGTTATATTCAACAGTGGTGTTATATTCTGGTGTTATATTCAACAGTGGTGTTATATTCAACAGTGGTGTTATATTCAACAGTGGTGTTATATTCTGGTGTTATATTCAACAGTGGTGTTATATTCAACAGTGGTGTTATATTCTGGTGTTATATTCAACAGTGATGTTATATTCTGGTGTTATATTCAACAGTGATGTTATATTCTGGTGTTATATTCAACAGTGATGTTATATTCAACAGTGATGTTATATTCAACAGTGATGTTATATTCAACAGTGGTGTTATATTCTGGTGTTATATTCAACAGTGGTGTTATATTCAACAGTGGTGTTATATTCAACAGTGGTGTTATATTCAACAGTGGTGTTATATTCAACAGTGATGTTATATTCTGGTGTTATATTCAACAGTGATGTTATATTCTGGTGTTATATTCAACAGTGATGTTATATTCTGGTGTTATATTCTGGTGTTATATTCAACAGTGGTGTTATATTCTGGTGTTATATTCAACAGTGGTGTTATATTCTGGTGTTATATTCTGGTGTTATATTCAACAGTGGTGTTATATTCAACAGTGGTGTTATATTCAACAGTGATGTTATATTCTGGTGTTATATTCAACAGTGATGTTATATTCAACAGTGGTGTTATATTCAACAGTGATGTTATATTCTGGTGTTATATTCAACAGTGGTGTTATATTCTGGTGTTATATTCAACAGTGGTGTTATATTCAACAGTGGTGTTATATTCTGGTGTTATATTCAACAGTGGTGTTATATTCTGGTGTTATATTCTGGTGTTATATTCAACAGTGGTGTTATATTCAACAGTGGTGTTATATTCTGGTGTTATATTCAACAGTGGTGTTATATTCTGGTGTTATATTCTGGTGTTATATTCAACAGTGGTGTTATATTCAACAGTGGTGTTATATTCAACAGTGATGTTATATTCTGGTGTTATATTCAACAGTGATGTTATATTCAACAGTGATGTTATATTCAACATTAATTTCTCTACCGTCGGCTGCCTCCATCATTTTAGAGAATTTGTCAGTACGTCCAACTGGCCTCCCAACCGCAGACCACGTATAACTACGCCAGTCCAGGACCTCCACATCTGGCTTCTTCCTCTGCTGGATCGTCTGACAGGGATCGGGGACGGGGGGTGCTGAGGAGTATTTCTGTCTGTAATAAAGCCATTTTGTTGGATAAAACTCATTCTGATTGGCTGGGCCTGGTTCCTCAGTGGGTGGGTCTGGTTCCCCAGTGGGTGGGTCTGGCTCCCCAGTGGGTGGGTCTGGCTCCCCAGTGGGTGGGCCTGCCTCCCCAGTGGGTGGGTCTGGCTCCCCAGTGGGTGGGTCTGGCTCCCCAGTGGGTGGGTCTGGCTCCCCAGTGGGTGGGTCTGGCTCCCCAGTGGGTGGGCCTGCCTCCCCAGTGGGTGGGTCTGGCTCCCCAGTGGGTGGGTCTGGCTCCCCAGTGGGTGGGTCTGCCTCCCCAGTGGGTGGTCCTATGCCCTCCAAGGCCCACCTATGACTGCAACCTGCCCAGTCATGTGAAAATCATTCATTATGGCCTAATGAATTCATTTCAATTGACTCAGTAAAATATTTGAAATTGTTGCGTGTTGCATTTAAATTTTTGTTCAGTATACTATAAATTAATCCTATATATTAAAATTACCGATTTGGATGCAATCAAGTAGCATTACTTTAAGCAAAGCAAAGCTTAATTTCTCAGACATCAAATTATATGTCAAACAAATAATGTGCAGGAATGCTTCTCTGTTTCCAGCAACAGAAAGGATTTCAGAACAAGGTGGGTGTTCAAATCCTCTTTCTTCTGCTTGTTTAAGGTGGAAAGATCCAAAACCAAAGGACACATTGGAGCCAGCAGCAGAAAACTGTTTAACTTGAATGAACTTTCATTCATAAAAGCTGACATCCTTCATACTGATATTCACATTTTATTATAATGCTTCTATTTTCAATTGGCTCAATCACAATTGGCTCAATCACATATTGCCCCAGGAGAGAGAGAGAGAGAGAGAGGTGGAGGGGGGGGGGGGGGTTCGGGCGTGCGTGCGTTATGGTAATATAAATTAAAGTAGACTGCGACTGAAAAACATTGGAATGACCACTGGAAGGACCTCTAGCAACTTTGTCCTGGCAGAGAAGAGCCCTCTGTGGCCAGTCACGTTGCCAAGTCTCCCGTCTGTGCTGTGTGTGTGTGTTCTGGCTGGCACTCTCACACACACGCACCCACACCCTGGCAGTGCCCCCAGCCTGGAGAGGAGAGGAGAGGGGAGGAGAGGGAAGAGGAGCAGTAAGGAGTTCTGTGGACCATTTGGGATATCTCGAGGAGAGGAGGGGAGGGGTGAGAAGTTTAGAGCCATCTGGGAGATATCCAGGAGAGGAGTTGTGTGGGCCATCTGGGAGATATCTCTAGGAGAAGAGTTGCGTGGGCCATCTGGGAGATATCTCTAGGAGAAGAGTTGCGTGGGCCATCTGGGAGATATCTCTAGGAGAGGAGTTGCATGGGCCAACTGGGAGATATCTCTAGGAGAGGAGTTGCATGGGCCAACTGGGAGATATCTCTAGGAGAGGAGTTGCGTGGGCCATCTGGGAGATATCTCTAGGAGAGGAGTTGCGTGGGCCAACTGGGAGATATCTATAGGAGACTGAGTGCATTACTCTGAGTTGCACCTTTAGATCTGCACCATAATGACAAACATACATTGTTCCTCTGCTCCTTCTCCTCTCCTGCTACTCTTCTCCTCTCCTGCTCCTTCTCCTCTTCTCCTGCTCCTTCTCCTCCTCCTGCTTCTCTTCTCCTGCTCCACCTCCCCCTTCTCCTCTCCTCCTCCTCCTCCTCTCTGATTCTCTTCTCTTCTCCTCTCCTCCACTTCTCCTCATCATAAACAATGATCAGGTCCTGACTTCTCAGCAACATGAAGTAAACATATAGTCTGTAGTGTATAGGTTCATCCTCCTGAAAAATACGTCAAATGGAATGGTTTGGTACTTAAGCAGGGAATTTACACACGTTTACAGACATTGTCTGACAGCTCAATTGCTATTGCATCCTTGAATTATAATGTATTATGTAACTGTGTCCCTTATTCCATATACAGTGTACTATATGCTATGCACTTTATAGCCCTATAGCCCCAGTCTAAAGGTATGCACTATGCAGGGAATAGGGTGGCATTTGGAATACACACTGTCTGTCTGTAAACTATTATACCCCTTTCGGACATCAAACCTCTAAAATGTACTTTAAAAATGATTCAACGGATGGAACATAATCTTTTAAATGCTACATTAAAAAGTATTATGTGTTTTAAAGTTCAATTAACTGATGCTATCTACTGGAAGGCTTTAAAGTCTTTGAAATATGAATTGACTTGAAGTTCTGATCTATCAAAGCAGAATGTGAGGGGAACGCAATAATCATCAGTTAGACTACACACCAGTTAGACTACACACCAGTTAGACTACACACCAGTTAGACTACACACCAGTTAGACTACACACCAGTTAGACTACACATCAGTTAGGCTACACATCAGTTAGACTACACATCAGTTAGACTACACATCAGACTACACATCAGTTAGACTACACATCAGACTACACATCAGTTAGACTACACATCAGACTACACATCAGACTACACATCAGACTACACATCAGTTAGACTACACATCAGACTACACATCAGTTAGACTACACATCAGTTAGACTACACATCAGACTACACATCAGTTAGACTACACATCAGTTAGACTACACATCATGAAAGAACCCTAATTCTGGGGTGATTTTTGTGACAAACCCTCCTAATCTTGTAGAGGTTTGTCACAACATGTACATTTGAAGTCGGAAGTTTACATACACCTTAGCCAAATACATTTAAACTCAGTTTTCACAATTACTGACATTTAATACTAGTAAAAATTCCCTGTCTTAGGTCAGTTAGGATCACCACTTTATCTTAAGATTGTGAAATGTCAGAATAATAGTAGAGAGAATTATTTATTTCAGCTTATTTCTTTCTTTCATCTAATTCCCAGTGGGTCGGGAGTTTACACACACTCAATTAGTATTTGTTATCATTGCCTTTCAATTGTTTAACTTCTTCGATAAGGGGGCGCTTTTTTAATTTTTGGATAACAAAACGTTCCCGTTTTAAACAAGATATTTTGTCACAAAAAGATGCTCGACTATGTACTATATATAATCGACAGCTTTGGAAAGAAAACACTGACGTTTCCAAAACTGCAAAGATATTATCTGTGAGTGCCACAGAACTGATGCTACAGGCGAAACCAAGATGAAATTTCAAACAGGAAATGCCCCAGATTTTGAAGGCGCTGTGTTCCAATGTCTCCTTTTATGGCTGTGAATGCGCAAGGAATGAGCCTGCACTTTCTGTCGTTTCCCCAAGGTGTCTGCAGCATTGTGATGTATTTGTAGGCATATCATTGGAAGATTGACCATAAGAGACTACATTTACCAGGTGCTCGCTTGGTGTCCTCCGTTGCAATTATTGCGTAATCTCCAGCTGCGTGCATTTTTCCATTTACTTCAGAGGAGAAACCCAACTGCCACAAATGACTTATCATTGAATAGATGTGAAAAACACCTTGAGGATTGATTCTAAACAATGTTTGCCATGTTTCTGTCTATATTATGGAGTTAATTTGGAAAAAAGTTTGGCATTGTAATGACTGAATTTTCATATTTTTTTCTTAGCTGATGAACAAAACGGAGCGATTTCTCCTATAATATTTTTGGAAAAACTGAACATTTGCTATCTAACTGAGAGTCTCCTCATTGAAAACATCCGAAGTTCTTCAAAGGTACATTATTTTATTTGAATGCTTTTCTTGTTTTTGTGAAAATGTTGCCTGCTGAATGCTAGGCTTAATGCTATGCTAGCTATCAATACTTTTACACAAATGGTTGAAAAGCATATTTTGAAAATCTGAGATGACAGTGTTGTTAACAAAAGGCTAAGCTTGTGAGCCAATATATTTATTTAATTTCATTTGCGATTTTCTTGAATAGTTAACGTTGCGTTATGCTAATGAGCTTGAGGCTATGATTACGCTCCCGGATACGGAATGCTCTACGCAAGAAGTTAACTTGGGTCAAACGTTTTGCGTAGCCTTCCACAAGCTTGCCACAATAAGTTGGGTGAATTTTGGCCCATTTCTCCTGACAGAGCTGGTGTAACTGAGTCAGGTTTGTTCAGGCACTCAGAATAATAGTAGAGATAATGATTTATTTCAGCTTTTTTTCATTCATCACTTTCCCAGATCAGCACATGTATTTGGTAGCTTTTTGGTTTAGTTCTTCCCACAAATGTTCTAAAGGATTGAGGTCAGTGCTTTTTTAGTTCTTCCCACAAATGTTCTAAAGGATTGAGGTCAGTGCATTGTGATGGCCACTCCAACACCTTGACTTTGTTGTACTTTAGCCATTTTGCCACAACTTTGGAAGTGTGCTTGGGGTCATTGTCCATTTGGAAGACCATTTGTGAGGAAGCTTTAACTTCCTGACTGATGTCTTTAGACGTTGCTTCAATATATCCACATAACTTTCCTACCTCATGATGCCATCTATTTTGGATGCTGCCACCCCCGTGCTTCATGGTTGGGATGGTGTTCTTCGGCTTGCAAGCCTCCCACTTTTTCCTCCAAACATAACGATGGACATTATGTCCAAACAGTTCTATTTGTCACGGCTTTCTTCTGTTGAAGGAGAGACGGACCAAAACGCAGCGTGGTTATTGTGATACATCTTTAATAAAGATGAAAATAGAACAATATACAAAAACAAGAACCGTGGAAAAACCAAAAACAGCCCTGTCTGGTGTAACAAACACAAAGACAGGAACAATCACCCACAAAACCCAACACCAAACAGGCTCCCTAAATATGGCTCCCAATCAGAGACAATGACCAACACCTGCCTCTGATTGAGAACCATATCAGGCCAAAACACAGAAACAGATAAACTAGACACACAACATAGAATGCCCACTCAGATCACACCCTGACCAAACAAAACATAGAAACATACAAAGCAAACTATGGTCAGGGTGTGACACTATTTTTGTTTCATCAGACCAGAGGACATTTCTCCAAAAAGTACGATTATTTTTCCCCATGTGCAGTTGCAAACCGTAGTCTGGCTTTTTTATGGAGGTTTTGGAGCAGTGGCTTCTTCCTTGCTGAGCGGCCTTTCAGGTTATGACGATATAGGACTCGATTTACTGTGGATATAGATACTTGTGTACCTGTTTCCTCCAGCATCTTCACAAGGTCCTTTGCTGTTGTTCTGGTACTGATTTAAACTTTTCACACCAACGTATGTTCATCTTTTAGGAGACAGAAAGCATCTCCTTCCTGAGCGGTATGACGGCTGCGTGGTCCCATGGTGTTTATGCTTGCGTACCTTCAGGCATTTAGAAATTGCTCCCAAAGACGAACCATACTTGTGGAGGTCTACACTTTTTTTCTGAGGTCTTGGCTGATTTCTTTTGATTTTCTCATGATGTCCAGCAAAGAGGCACTGAGTTTGAAGGTAGGCCTTGAAATCCACATGTACACCTCCAATGTACTCAAATGATGTCAATTAGCTTATCAGAAGCTTCTAAAGCCATGACATCATTTTATGGAATATTCCAAGCTGTTTAAAGGCACAGTCAACTTAGTGTATGTAAACTTCTGACCCACTGGAATTGTGATACAGTGAATTATAAGTGAAATAATCTGTCCTGTAAACAATTGTTGGAAAAATGACTTGTGTCATGCACAAAGTAAATGTCCTATCTGACTTGCCAAAACTATAGTTTGTTAACAAGAAATTGTGGTCCTTCTGTAGCTTAGTTGGTAGAGCATGGCGCTTGTAACGCCAGGGTAGTGGGTTCGATCCCCGGGACCACCCATACGTAGAATGTATGCACACATGACTGTAAGTCGCTTTGGATAAAAGCGTCTGCTAAATGGCATATATTATTATATTGTGGAGTGGTTGAAAAACCAATTTTAATTAATGACTCCAACCTAAGTGTATGTAAACTTCCGACTTCAACTGTAGCAGCTAGCTTGGTAAACAATGAACCTAGTAAACAAAGGCTAAGTTCAAACACATCAGGTAACGTTAGCTAACGAGCCAACCAGCTAACGTTAGCTAGCTAGCAAACAGTACACTTTAGCTTAAGCCATGTTGCTAGATAGCTAGCTAGCTAGCTAGGTAAACAATAAACCTAGCTAGGTAAACACCATTTAAGATCACACACGTCACGCAACGTTAGCTAACGAGCCAGCCAGCTAAAGTTAGCTAGTTAAACAACTATGAACACAGTGCCAAATCATTTTGTTTCTACCCTGTATGAATCCGGCTAGCTAGCTAGTTAACAGTCTACTTTAGCTTGAAAGGAAATCACTTTCTGTCAAAATTAGAAATGTGTAATATCTGAAAATGTAGCAAGCTATCTTACCTGGATACATCATCATGCATGATGGACGCATCTCTAAGGTTGCCCTTAATTTGAAGATGGAATCCGGAGACAGGTGCTTTCTCCATCTCTGTAGCTATCATACTCTAATTCCACTGATTTCAAAACTCGATCCTCCATAAAGTGGAGAGCAACACTTATGCAGCTCCACTACACAATACATTAAAAAAACTACACATTTATATTTTTTTAAGCGACAGGATTACCAACACAGACTGACCAACTCAAATAGACAGAAGCAATCTATGTGGCAGACCAATCAGAACTCATCTCTCGCTATGTCCAGCCCACTCATTATCCCAGCCAATCATGACTAGTGGGAAGGACTTTTTCTGCATCTTAACCAACTGGGCTCATAATTTAACAAAATTGTATTAGTATTTAAAGATGGTCAGTTATTAAGGCAAAGTTCACATGTTCGAAGATTTTTTTTTTAATATACGTTGAAATTGGCTAACCTGTGAATTTGTGACATGTGACATAGTTTCCTGACTCGGTTCAAAAAAGTAAGGTCTGCGTCCATAGAGACACGTACCAGCTCTACTGGTAGCACTGCTACTACCAGCAGTTCTGCCTGGGAAGGCTCCGAACAACAGACAGAGACGTTGGCGCAAATATGATGAGAAATACATTGATGTGGGGTTCACATATATTGGGAGTAGTGCCTGTCCTCTGTCATTGTAAATAAGAATTTGTTCTCAGCTGACTTGCCTAGTTAAATAAAGGTTCAATAAACATCCTCAGCCATGGTTATATGTGCAAAAGTACTATCTCACAACTCAGTAAAACCTTCACTCTTGCGCAGACATTTATAGACAAAACATAGCAATTTGAAAAATAAGCCACAGGAGTTTTTTGAGTGAGAATTAAGATGACTTTCGAGTAGTATGACATATATATACTCAACAGATACCATTAATAAGAAGGGGCTAGAAGTACTATTGTCACGCCTTGGTCAGATACCATTAATAAGAAGGGATCGCTAGAAGCCTACTTCTCATTGTCAGGTGCGCCTTGGTCATGGTATTTTGTGTTTTTGTTATATGTTTGGGTAGGCCAGGGTGTGACATGGGTTTATATGTTGTGTTTCGTATTTGGGGTTTGTATTATTTGGGATCGCGATGAGCTGATTAGTGAGCTACTGGCGAGGACAGGCAAGCCCCATACTATTGTGAGCTACCGAGTGGCGAGGACAGGCAAGCCCCATACTATTGTGAGCTACTGAGTGGCGAGGACAGGCAAGCCCCATACTATTGTGAGCTACTGAGTGGCGAGGACAGGCAAGCCCCATACTATTGTGAGCTACCGAGTGGCGAGGACAGGCAAGCCCCATACTATTGTGAGCTACTGAGTGGCGAGGACAGGCAAGCCCCATACTATTGTGAGCTACTGGCGAGGACAGGCAAGCCCCATACTATTGTGAGCTACTGAGTGGCCCAAGCCCCATATACTATTGTGAGCTACTGGCGAGTGGAGCTACTGAGTGGCGACAGGCAAGCCCAAGCCCCATACTATTGTGGAGGACTTAATTATTCCTGCTGGCAACGGATATGACTGGGACAATACTGAGGGAAAAGGCCAAAAAAACATGGCAGGAGATGTTTTGAAACAATTACTGCTTCGCATACAAGCCAGTGAATCCTATGCTTTACAGCTGGATGAGTCAACAGACGTGGTGGGCCTGGCACAGCTTCTGGTATATGTCCATTACGTTTATGGGGGGTCAATTAAGGAAGACATCCTCTTCTGGAAACCAGGACAACAGGAGAGCGGTTGAGGAGAGGAAGAGGTGCGGGATGGAGGAGAGAGAAATGGAGGAGAGGAGAGAGGGACGGAGGGATCGAGAGATGGATGGAGGAGAGGGGGTGGAGGGATGGAGAACATGGGGATAGATGGATGGATGAGAGACGGATGGAGGAGAGACGGATGGGAATGGAGAGGGGGATGGAGGGATGGAGGAGAGAGGATGGAGGGATGGAGGAGAGGGGGATGGAGGGATGGAGGAGAAAGTGATGGATGAGAGAGGGATGGAGGAGAGACGGATGTAGGAATGGAGGAGAGGGGGGTGAAGGGATGGAGGGATGGAGAAGAAAGTGATGGATGAGAGGAGGATGGAGGAGATGGGATGAGAGTACCATATGGTAGGCTACAGTATGTTTTCTAGGCATGAGTAGGAATGTAAATACTGTACACATTCTGTTCGGGGTAGTGCACTATATAGGGAATGGGGTGGTATTTGGGACACATACTGTTAAGGGAGGTCAGAGTGAACAGGTGAACTTTTTATTCCGGTCCAACGACAGCACATAAATACATAAATGTGCCCAAACACGGAACAATACTCACATAACATAAATACATACAACTTCACACAAAGACATGGAGGGGAAGTCGTGACACATACAAATACCTGCAGGGTTAATTGCAAGCCCCTTCATCCATGATATTTGTTCTGTTTATCATTCTTATTTTGATTTACTAGGCAAGTCAGTTAAGAACAAATTCTTATTTACAATGACGGCCGAGGAACAGTGGGTTAAATGCCTGGTTCAGGGGCAGAACTACAGATTTTCACCTTGTCAGCTCTGGGATTTGATCTTGCAACCTTTCGGTTACTAATGCTCTAACCACTAGGCTACCTGCCACCCCAATGACTAAGTAATGTAACAGTTAGGGTTGACATCTCAATTACCCCACAGACTCCCTCATTATTTAGTTCGTGATGGAAATACTGAATTACCCTGACTAGTTCTTCCTAACAAACAGTCACCATTGTGTCTTTAGATTCCACTATAACCTGCTTGCCAAGCGCAATAGGCCTACAGTAAGCATACATGTGACCTGTTTCAGGAAACTGGGCATATGTCGCGGGTCACTACTTCACACGAGCCATTTGAACGTAATGGGTTTAAAAAAATCTAAATGCGTATCTCAGAGCCATTGGTTTGATATAGCCTACTGTTAGTTAGCTAACATTGAACCTGGTTGGTTAGCTACCTGCAGATTCATGCAGGGTAGTAACGTCATGAGTTGGTATTATGGTTCATTGTTTAGCTAGCTAGCTACATGTCTTAACAATAGACTCCACTATGCAAGTATCCATTTCAGTAGATTGTCACTGAAACAACTGTTGATAGACGTAGCTGGTAAATTCACTCTGGCTATCGACTCCGATTTCAGAGCACAGGTGAGATCGTCTAGCTAACTACATTTTCAAATGTTGCACATCTCTAATTTGACATAAATTAGTTTTAATTTCAAGTTAAAGTGTACTGTTAGCTAGCTGGCTGACTCGCTAACTAATGTTACGTTTAGGATCTTATTATTCGTATCTCAGAGCCATTTGCTTGGCTAGTTATAGCCTACTGTTAGCTAGTTTTAAATCAAAATGCGTATCTCAGAGCTAGCTAACATTGAACCTGGTTGGTTAGCTACCTGCAGATTCATGCAGGGTAGTAATGTCATGAGTTGGAATTATGGTTCATCGTTTGAAAGTAACCATTTTGGGTGCATTCGTAAATTAATCTACTCAGATTTTCTCGTCTAAGTGTGCCAGAGCGAAGAATAACTGATGAATTTCAAATGCTCAACACCGGTTGAATATGACCGATGTAAACATCAGCAAAAATGCTTAATTAAATGGTTGCCAGCAGCACAGTTACAGTCACCAACGCTCTGGATAACATGAAGACAGCCTAACCAGCTCTGCTAGGGTGAGTAAAATGGTCAGAGTGGGGTGTTCTCTCATTTGTGTCTGGAAGTAGCTAGCAAGAAAGCCAACTTTAACCAGTTAGCTTGGGTGCTCGGCTACCGTTGTGAGGTCAGAACGCTCAGATGAACCCTACTCATTGGCCAGAGCGTCCAGTGTAATTTTTTTAAATTTATTTCACCTTTATTTAACCAGGTAGGCTAGTTGAGAACACCTTTATTTAACCAGGTAGGCTAGTTGAGAACACCTTTATTTAACCAGGTAGGCTAGTTGAGAACACCTTTATTTAACCAGGTAGGCTAGTTGAGAACACCTTTATTTAACCAGGTAGGCTAGTTGAGAACACCTTTATTTAACCAGGTAGGCTAGTGGAGAACACCTTTATTTAACCAGGTAGGCTAGTGGAGAACACCTTTATTTAACCAGGTAGACTAGTTGAGAACACCTTTATTTAACCAGGTAGGCTAGTTGAGAACACCTTTATTTAACCAGGTAGGCTAGTTGAGAGCAAGTTCTCATTTGCAACTGCGACCTGGCCAAGATAAAGCATAGCAGTGTGAACAGACAACACAGAGTTACACATGGAGTAAACAATTAACAAGTCAATAACACAGTAGAAAAAAAGGGTGAGTCTATATACAATGTGTGCAAAAGGCATGAGGAGGTAGGGGAATAATTACAATATTGCAGATTAACACTGGAGTGATAAATGATCAGATGGTCATGTACAGGTAGAGATATTGGTGTGCAAAATAGCAGAAAAGTAAATAAATAAAAACAGTATGGGGATGAGGTAGGTGAAAATGGGTGGGCTATTTGTGTGGGAACAACCCGAGAGCGGAACACTCTGAATTCATCAAGTTGCAGTCACCAACACTCTGAATCCATCAAGTTGCAGTCACCAACAGTCTGAATTCATCAAGTTGCAGTCACCAACACTCTGAATTCATCAAGTTGCAGTCACCAACACTCTGAATTCATCAAGTTGCAGTCACCAACACTCTGAATTCATCAAGTTGCAGTCACCAACACTCTGAATTCATCAAGTTGCAGTCACCAACACTCTGAATTCATCAAGTTGCAGTCACCAACAGTCTGAATTCATGAAGTTGCAGTCACCAACAGTCTGAATTCATGAAGAACCAACACTCTGAATTCATCAAGTTGCAGTCACCAACACTCTGAATTCATCAAGTTGCAGTCACCAACAGTCTGAATTCATCAAGTTGCAGTCACCAATGCTCTGGATAATTTGGGCTTCCGAGTGGTGCAGTGGTCTATGGGACTGCATCTAGGTGCAAGAGGCGTCACTTTAGTACCTAGTTGGAATCAAGGCTGCATCCCATCCGGCCGTGATTGGGAGTCCCACAGGGCGTCGTTAGGGTTTGGCCGTCATTGTAAATAAGAATGTGTTCTTAAATTAGATAGGTCGGGCTAAAGCTTAAAACTTCTCGGGGAGAGGAGGGGAGGGGCGGGGAGAGGAGATGAGAGGTGGGGAGAGGAGATGAGAGGTGGGGAGAGGAGGGGAGGGGAGAGGAGATGAGAGGTGGGGAGAGGAGATGAGAGGTGGGGAGAGGAGATGAGAGGTGGGGCAGCAGTGTGGTGGTGGAGTTTAGGTGATTAGTCTCTGTTGCATGGTTGTCTGCAAGGCGAGAGCAAAGCCTTTTGACAGATCGCCTCCCCTCCCACCTCCACTCCTCCGCCTCCCCCTCCTCCACTCCTCCCTCCCTCCTCCACTCCACTCCTCCTCCACTCCTCCCCCGCCTCCCCCTCCTCCACCCCTCCCCTCCTCCACTCCTCCCCTCCCTCCTCCACTCCTCCCCCTCCTCCACCCCCCCCTCCTCCACTCCTCCCCCTCCTCCACTCCTCCCCTCCCTCCTCCACTCCTCCCCCTCCTCCACTCCTCCCCTCCCTCCTCCCTCCTCCCCCTCCCTCCCCTCCCTCCTCCACTCCTCCCCCCTCCTCCACTCCCCTCCCTCCTCCACTCCTCCCCCTCCTCCACTCCCTCCCTCCTCCACTCCTCCCCCCCTTCCCTCCTCCACCTCCTCCACTCCTCCCCTCCTTCACTCCTCCCCTCCCTCCTCCACTCCCCCTCCCTCCTCCACCTCCTCCACTCCTCCACTACTCCCCTCCCTCCTCCACTCCTCCCCCTCCTCCCCTCTTCCCCTTCCCCTCCCTCCTCCCCTCCTCCACTCCTCCCCTCCCTCCTCCACTCCTCTCCTCCTCCACTCCTCCCCCTCCCCTCCTCCCCCTCCCCTCCCTTCTCCCCTCCTCCACCTCTCCCCTCCCTCCTCCACTCCTCCCCTCCCTCCTCCACCCCTCCCCCTCCCCTCCCTTCCCTCCCCTCCTCCCCTCCCCCTCCCCCTCCTCCTCCTCCCCCTCCCTCCTCCTCCCTCCCCTCCCTCCTCCCCCTCCTCCCCTCCCCTCCCCCTCCCCCTCCTCCACTCCTCCCCCCCCTCCTCCAATCCTCCCCCTCCACTCCTCCCCCTCCTCCACTCTTCCCCTCCCTCCTCCCCCTCCTCCACCCCCCTCCCTCCCTTCTCCCCTCCCTCCACTCCCCCCCTCCCTCCTCCCCCTCCCCTCCCTCCTCCACTCCTCCCCCTCCTCCACTCCTCCCCCTCCCTCCTCCACTCCTCCCCCCTCCCTCCCCTCCCCTCCTCCTCCTCCCCCTCCTCCACTCCCCTCCCTCTTCCACTCCTCCCCCCCCTCCACTCCCTCCCTCCTCCCCTCCTCCCCCTCCTCCTCCACCTCCTCCCTCCTCCCCCTCCTCCCCTCCTCCACTCCCCCCCTCCCTCCTCTCCCCCCCTCCCTCCTCCACCTCCTCCACTCCTCCCCTCCCTCCTCCACTCCTCCCCCTCCCCCTCCTCCCCTCCTCCCTCTCTCCTCTCCCTCCTCCACCTCCCTCCCTCCCCCTCCTCCCCTCCTCCTCCTCCCCTCCCCTCCTCCCCCATCCTCCACTCCTCCCCTCCCTCCTCCTCCTCCCCTCCCTCCCTCCACTCCTCCCCCTCCCCTCCCTTCCTCCCCTCCTCCACTCCCCCCTCCCCTCCTCCACTCCTCCCCCTCCCCTCCTCCACCCTCCTCCCCTCCCTCCTCCACTCCTCCCCTCCCTCCTCCCCCTCCACTCCCCCCCCTCCCCTCCTCCACTCCTCCCCTCCCTCCTCCACCCCTCCCCCCCTTCTCCCCTCCTCCCTCCTCCCCCTCCCCTCCTCCACTCCTCCCCCTCCTCCACTCCTCCCCTCCCTCCTCCACTCCTCCCCTCCCCTCCCTCCTCCACTCCTCCCCCTCCACTCCTCCCCCTCCTCCACTCTTCCCTCCCTCCTCCCCCTCCTCCACCCCTCCCTCCCTTCTCCCCTCCTCCACTCCTCCCCCTCCCCTCCTCCACTCCTCCCCCCTCCTCCTCTCCCTCCTCCACTCCTCCCCCTCCTCCACTCCTCCCTCCCTCCTCCACTCCTCCCCTCCTCCACTCCTCCCCTCCCTCCTCCACTCCTCCCCCTCCTCCACTCCTCCCCTCTCGCCTCCACTCCTCCCTTCCCCTCCCATATGCCACAGAGGACGCAGCCACAGATGGTGTATTTAGAGAACAGTGAGTTAGAGAGGGGGAATGTATCTTCGATCAGCACGTTCTTGCCAGAATGTCGTCTATGTTAATTTAATGATACCATAACTGCTGAGGAGTCATCTATGTTAATAACAACATCACTGCTGAGGAGTCATCTATGTTAATGACAACATCACTGCTGGGAGTCATCTATGTTAATAACAACATCACTGCTGAGGAGTCATCTATGTTAATGACACCATCACTGCTGAGGAGTCATCGATGTTAATGACAACATCACTGCTGAGGAGTCATCTATGTTAATGATATCCCTCATGTGTGTGTGTGCCTTGTGCCTACCACTAGCCTCCCCTCCAATCTATTCTTTATCCTTTGTTCACTGTACAGCATATGCTGAGTGTTATAAGCAAGACCTTTCATGCACTTTGAAGGGTGGAGGGCAGCACTTTAGGGAGCTGGATGTGCACTTTAGTACACCTGCACCTTATGATGGTCATCATACAGATGGGGTGGGGTGAATATATCAGGGATAGGAGAGCTAGGTAGTTAAGGGGAGATATGGGGAAGGCTAGGAGAGCTAGGTAGTTAAGGGGAGATATGGGGAAGGCTAGGAGAGCTAGGTAGTTAAGGGGAGAGATGGGTGCTAGGAGAGCTAGGTAGTTAAGGGGAGAGATGGGGGCTAGGAGAGCTAGGTAGTTAAGGGGAGATATGGGGGCTAGGAGAGCTAGGTTGTTAATGGGAGATATGGGGGCTAGGAGAGCTAGGTAGTTAAGGGGAGATATGGGGGATAGGAGAGCTGGTAGTTAAGGGGGAGATGGGGCAAGGGAGATAGGTAGTTAAGGTGAGAGATGGGGGCTAGGAGAGCTAGGTAGTTAAGGGGAGATATGGGGAAGGCTAGGAGAGCTAGGTAGTTAAGGGGAGAGATGGGGGCTAGGAGAGCTAGGTAGTTAAGGGGAGATATGGGGGCTAGGAGAGCTAGGTTGTTAATGGGAGATATGGGGGCTAGGAGAGCTAGGTAGTTAAGGGGAGATATGGGGGATAGGAGAGCTGGTAGTTAAGGGGAGATGGGGCAAGGGGAGATAGGTAGTTAAGGTGAGAGATGGGGGCTAGGAGAGCTAGGTAGTTAAGGGGAGATATGGGGAAGGCTAGGAGAGCTAGGTAGTTAAGGGGAGAGATGGGGGCTAGGAGAGCTAGGTAGTTAAGGGGAGATATGGGGCTAGGAGAGATAGGTAGTTAAGGGGAGAGGTGGGGGCTAGGAGAGCTAGGTTGTTAAGGGGAGAGACGGGGGCTAGGAGAGCTAGATTGTTAATGGGAGATATGGGGGCTAGGAGAGCTAGGTAGTTAAGGGGAGAGATGGGGGCTAGGAGAGATAGGTAGTTAAAAGGAGAGATGGGGGCTAGGAGAGCTAGGTTGTTAAGGGGAGAGACGGGGGCTAGGAGAGCTGGGTTGTTAATGGGAGAGATGGGGGCTAGGAGAGCTGGGTTGTTAATGGGAGATATGGGGGCTAGGAGAACTAGGTAGTTAAGGGGAGATATGGGGAAGGCTAGGAGAGCTAGGTAGTTAAGGGGAGAGATGGGGGCTAGGAGAGCTAGGTTGTTAATGGGAGATATGGGGGCTAGGAGAGATAGGTAGTTAAGGGGAGATATGGGGGCTAGGAGAGCTAGGTAGTTAAGGGGAGATATGGGGAAGGCTAGGAGAGCTAGGTAGTTAAGGGGAGAGATGGGGACTAGGAGAGCTAGGTAGTTAAGGGGAGATATGGGGGCAAGGGGAGCTGGGTAGTTAGGGGAGAGATGAGGGAGAGCTGGGTAGTTGTGGGAGAGATGGTGGCTAGGAGAGCTGGGTAGTTTGGGAGAGATGGGGGAGAGCTGGGTAGTTAGGGGAGAGATGAAGGAGAGATGGGGCAAGGGGAGCTGGGTAGTTGAGGGGGAGAGATGGGGGCTAGGAGAGCTGGGTAGTTGAGGGGAGAGATGGGGGCTAGGAGAGCTGGGTAGTTAAGGGGAGATGGGGCAAGGGGAGATAGGTAGTTAAGGTGAGAGATGGGGGCTAGGAGAGCTAGGTTGTTAATGGGAGATATGGGGGCTAGGAGAGCTAGGTAGTTAAGGGGAGATATGGGGGATAGGAGAGATAGGTAGTTAAGGGGGAGATATGGGGGCTAGGAGAGCTAGGTAGTTAAGGGGGAGATGGGGCAAGGGGAGCTGGTAGTTAAGGGGAGAGATGGGGGAGAGATGGGGCAAGGGGAGCTGGGTAGTTAAGGGGAGAGATGGGAGAGAGATGGGGCAAGGGGAGCTGGGTAGTTAAGGGGAGAGATGGGGGAGAGATGGGGCAAGGAGCTGGGTAGTTAAGGGAGAGATGGGGCATGGGGAGCTGGGTAGTTGAGGGGAGAGATGGGGGAGAGATGGGGGAGAGATGGGGCAAGGGGAGCTGGGAAGTTGAGGGGAGAGATGGGGCAAGGGGAGCTGGGAAGTTGGGGGAGAGATGGGGCAAGGGGAGCTGGGTAGTTAAGGGGAGAGATGGGGGAGAGATGGGGCAAGGGGAGCTGGGTAGTTAAGGGAGAGATGGGGCATGGGGAGCTGGGTAGTTGAGGGGAGAGATGGGGGAGAGATGGGGCAAGGGGAGCTGGGAAGTTGAGGGGAGAGATGGGGGAGAGATGGGGCAAGGGAGCTGGGATGTTGGGGGAGAGATGGGGCAAGGGAGCTGGGTAGTTGAGGGAGAGATGGGGGAGAGATGGGGGAGAGATGGGGCAAGGGGAGCTGGGAAGTTGGGGGAGAGATGGGGCAAGGGAGCTGGTAGTTACGGGGAGAGATGGGGAGAGATGGGGGAGGATGGGACAAGGGGAGCTGGTAGTTACGGGGAGAGATGGTGCTAGGACAGCTGGGTAGTTAGGGGAGAGATGGGGGAGAGATGGGGGAGAGATGGGGCTAGGAGAGCTGGGTAGTTAAGGGGAGAGATGGGGGCAAGGGGAGCTGGGTAGTTAGGGGGAGAGATGAGGGAGAGCTGGGTAGTTGTGGGAGAGATGGTGGCTAGGAGAGCTGGGTAGTTTGGGAGAGATTGGGGAGAGCTGGGTAGTTAGGGGGAGAGATGAAGGAGAGATGGGGCAAGGGGAGCTGGGTAGTTGAGGGGAGAGATGGGGGCTAGGAGAGCTGGGTAGTTGAGGGGAGAGATGGGGGCTAGGAGAGCTGGGTAGTTGAGGGGGAGAGATGGGGGCTAGGGGAGCTGGGTAGTTGAGGGGAGAGATGGGGGAGAGATGGGGGCTAGGGGAGCTGGGTAGTTGAGGGAGAGATGGGGCAAGGGGAGCTGGGTAGTTGAGGGGAGAGATGGGGGCTAGGAGAGCTGGGTAGTTAAGGGGAGAGATGGGGCAAGGTGAGCTGGGTAGTTAAGGGGAGAGATGGGGCAAGGGGAGCTGGGTAGTTAAGGGGAGAGATGGGGGCTAGGAGAGCTAGGTAGTTAAGGTGAGAGATGGGGGCTAGGAGAGCTAGGTAGTTAAGGTGAGAGATGGGGGCTAGGAGAGCTAGGTAGTTAAGGTGAGAGATGGGGGCTAGGAGAGCTAGGTAGTTAAGGTGAGAGATGGGGGCTAGGAGAGCTAGGTAGTTAAGGGGAGAGATAGGAGAGCTGAGTAGTTGGGGGAGAGATGGGGCACGGGGAGCTGGGTAGTTAGGGGAGAGATGGGAAGTTGGGGGATAGATGGGGCAAGGGGAGCTGGGTAGTTAAGGGGAGAGATGGGGGCTAGGAGAGCTGGGTAGTTAGGGGAGAGATGAGGGAGAGCTGGGTAGTTGGGGGAGAGATGGTGGCTAGGAGAGCTGGGTAGTTAGGGAGAGATGGGGAGAGCTGGGTAGTTAGGGGGAGAGATGAAGGAGAGATGGGGGCTAGGCGAGCTGGGTAGTTAGGGGAGAGATGGGGGCTAGGAGAGCTGGGTAGTTAGGGGAGAGATGGGGGCTAGGGGAGCTGGGTAGTTGAGGGGGAGATGGGGGCTAGGAGAGCTGGGTAGTTAGGGGGAAAGATGGGGGCATGGAGAGCTGGGTAGTTGAGGGGGAGAGATGGGGGCTAGGAGAGCTGGGTAGTTGATGGGGGCTAGGAGAGCTGGGTAGTTGAGGGGAGAGATTTACATGTCAGTCGTTAACCAGATGCTCTTTTCCAGAGTGCCTTGCAGTAGTGAGTGCATTCATTTTTCAGACTGGTCCCTCGTGGGAATCGAACCCACAAACCTGGCGATGCAAGAGCCACACTGGACCTACAAGAATGGGAACTTAATCACACATCTTCCACAAAGCTCCTGGAATAGCAAGGAGCCATAAGAACACAGTACCCCTCTGTCTAACCCAGGGTGGAAACTGCCTGTAACATGAATAGTGCAGGCTAAATTCAGCAGGACCATCCCGAGTGAGTCGGCTCACACCCCCTCACCTCAAACAGCCCCACAGACAAGCAGCCCCAAGAGGAGAGTCACCCCACCCCCTCCCCCATCCCGAGTGAGTCGGCTCACATCCCCTCACCTCAAACAGCCCCAAGAGGAGAGTCACCCCACTCCCTCACCTCATCCCGAGTGAGTCGGCTCACACCCCCTCACCTCAAACAGCCCCAAGAGGAGAGTCACCCCACCCCCTCACCTCAAACAGCCCCACAGACAAACAGCCCCAAGAGGAGAGTCACCCCACCCCCTCCCCCATCCCGAGTTAGTCGGCTCACACCCCCTCACCTCAAACAGCCCCAAGAGGAGAGTCACCCCACTCCCTCCCCCATCCCGAGTGAGTCGGCTCACACCCCTCACCTCAAACAGCCCCAAGAGGAGAGTCACCCCACGGCTCACCCCCCTCACCTCAAACAGCCCCAAGAGGAGAGTCACCCCACCCCCTCACCTCAAGCAGCCCCACAGACAAACAGCCCCAAGAGGAGAGTCACCCCACCCCTCCCTCAAACAGCCCCAAGAGGAGAGTCACCCCACTCCCTCACCTCAAACAGCCCCAAGAGGAGAGTCACCCCACTCCCTCCCCTCAAACAGCCCCAAGAGGAGTCACCCCACCCCCTCCCCTCAAGCAGCCCCAAGAGGAGAGTCACCCCACTCCCTCACCTCAAACAGCCCCAAGAGGAGAGTCACCCCACCCCTCCCCTCAAGCAGCCCCAAGAGGAGAGTCACCCCACCCCCTCACCTCAAGCAGCCCCAAGAGGAGAGTCACCCCACCCCCTCCCCTCAAGCAGCCCCAAGAGGAGAGTCACCCCACCCCCTCACCTCAAGCAGCCCCAAGAGGAGAGTCACCCCACCCCCTCACCTCAAGCAGCCCCACAGACAAACAGCCCCAAGAGGAGAGTCACCCCACCCCTCACCTCAAGCAGCCCCACAGACAAACAGCCCCAAGAGGAGAGTCACCCCACCCCTCACCTCAAGCAGCCCCTCACCTCAAACAGCCCCAAGAGGAGAGTCACCCCACCCCCTCACCTCAAGCAGCCCCACAGACAAACAGCCCCAAGAGGAGAGTCACCCCACCCCTCACCTCAAACAGCCCCAAGAGGAGAGTCACCCCACTCCCTCACCTCAAACAGCCCCAAGAGGAGAGTCACCCCACCCCCTCACCTCAAGCAGCCCCAAGAGGAGAGTCACCCCACTCCCTCACCTCAAACAGCCCCAAGAGGAGAGTCACCCCACCCCTCACCTCAAGCAGCCCCACAGACAAACAGCCCCAAGAGGAGAGTCACCCCACCCTCAAACAGCCCCAAGAGGAGAGTCACCCCACCCTCACCTCAAACAGCCCCAGCCCCACAAGAGGAGAGTCAACCCCTCCCCTCACAGCCCCAAGAGGAGAGTCACCCCACTCCCTCACCTCAAACAGCCCCAAGAGGAGAGTCACCCCACCCCTCCCCTCAAGCAGCCCCAAGAGGAGAGTCACCCCACCCCTCACCTCAAGCAGCCCCAAGAGGAGAGTCAACCCCCTCCCCTCAGCAGCCCCAAGAGGAGAGTCACCCCACCCCTCACCTCAAGCAGCCCCAAGAGGAGAGTCACCCCACCCCCTCACCTCAAGCAGCCCCACAGACAAACAGCCCCAAGAGGAGAGTCACCCCACCCCCCTCACCTCAAGCAGCCCCACAGACAAACAGCCCCAAGAGGAGAGTCACCCCACCCCCTCACCTCAAGCAGCCCCACAGACAAACAGCCCCAAGAGGAGAGTCACCCCACCCCTCACCTCAAACAGCCCCAAGAGGAGAGTCACCCCACCCCCTCACCTCAAGCAGCCCACAGACAAACAGCCCCAAGAGGAGAGTCACCCCACCCCCTCACCTCAAACAGCCCCAAGAGGAGAGTCACCCCACTCCCTCACCTCAAACAGCCCCAAGAGGAGAGTCACCCCACCCCCTCACCTCAAGCAGCCCCAAGAGGAGAGTCACCCCACTCCCTCACCTCAAACAGCCCCAAGAGGAGAGTCACCCCACTCCCTAGCATTGAGCGGACCGAGATCCCACAACAGCGTTGCTCTGCCATTGATATGAGGGATATATGAACCCAGTTGTAGCTGGTAGAACTCAGTGATTCAACACATCCCAGTCGTAGAACTCAGTGATTCAACACATTCCTTACAACACAAACCCTAACAGACCAGTACAACAATCAGACACAGAGAGCTGAAAGGGGGAGAAAGACATATCTGCGCACTGAACTGTAGTGAGACAACTTCAACAGGAGGAAAAACAGCCCAGCTGAAGGAGGAGGAGAAAAGCCAAAAGAACAGCTCACCTCAAACCCCCACCGCAGGCAGGACAGAAGAGATAGGACCCGCCCATTTAGGATCACTCTGCACTGTACACAGATCCTGACTAGTCTCTAGTCTTTCCACCGTTTCTGACTAGTCTCCCAGTCCCTGCTGCTGAAAAACATCCCTTACAGCATGATGCTGCCACCACCATGCTTCACCGTACGGATGGTGCCAGGTTTCCTCCAGACATGATGCTGCCACCATCATGCTTCATTCATCGTACGGATGGTTCCAGGTTTCCTCCAGACATGATGCTGCCACCACCATGCTTCATCGTACGGATGGTTCCAGGTTTCCTCCAGACATGATGCTGCCACCACCATGCTTCATCATACGGATGGTGCCAGGTTTCCTCCAGACATGGTGCTGCCACCACCATGCTTCATCGTACGGATGGTGCCAGGTTTCCTCCAGATGTGATCCTGCCACCACCATGCTTCACCGTACGGATGGTTCCAGGTTTCCTCCAGACATGATGCTGCCACCACCATGCTTCATCGTACGGATGGTTCCAGGTTTCCTCCAGACATGATGCTGCCACCACCATGCTTCATCGTACGGATGGTTCCAGGTTTCCTCCAGATGTGACGCTTGGCATTCAGGCCAAAGAGTTCAATCTTGGATTCACCAGACCAGAGAATCTTTTTTCTCATGGTCTGAGTCTTTTAGGTGCCTTTTGGCAAACTCCAAACAAGCTGTAATGTGCCTTTTACTGAGGAGTAGCTTCTGGCCACTCTACCATAAAGGCCTCTGCAGAGATGGTTGTCCTTCTGGAAGATTCTCCAATCTCCACAAAGGAACTCTGTAGCTCTGTCAGAGTGACCATCATGTTATTGGTCACCTCCCTGACCAAGGCCCTTCTCCCAGATTGCTCAGTTTGGCCAGACGGCCCATTCTAGGAAGAGTCTTGGTGGTTCCAAACTTCTTCCATTTAAGAATGATGGAGGCCACTGTGTTCTTGGGGACCTTCAACCCTGCAGAAATGGTTTTGGTACCCTTCCCCAGATCTGTGCCTCGACACAACCCTGTCTTGGAGCTCTACGGAAAATTCCTTCGACCTCGTGTCTTGACTTCTGCTCTGACGTGCAACTGTGGGATCTTATACAGCACCTTCAGAAAGGATTCAGACCCCTTGACTTATTCCACATTTTGTCAGATTACAGCCCTATTCTAAAATTGATTAAATTGTTTTTTTTTCCACATCAATCTACACACAATACCCCACAAAGACAAAGTGTCTGTTATGCAGGTGAATGAGGACCCAAAAGCGACTTAACGGAAACAGAGTCTTTATTCCAGTCTTAAACAAAAGCGATAATCCTGGATATTATCTAGGTAAATGCAAAAACAGGAAAACTGAAATCCACTCGTCAGTAGAGAGGAACGACTGGAGACGCGACCACAGACTGCAGGTCGCTTCGGGAAGGTACAGGCCGTAGCTGACATAGACACCTGCTCACACGCAGCATCTGAAGAAGGTAAAAACACGACAGGGCGGAACAAGGACACAGAACAGCGAACATCAAACAAGGATCCGACAAGGACAGAAGCGGAAAACAGAGGGAGAAATAGGGACTCTAATCAGAGGGCAAAATAGGGGACAGGTGTGAAAAGAGTAAATGAGGTAGTTAGGAGAATGAGGAACAGCTGGGAGCAGGAACGGAACGATAGAGAGAGAGCGAGAGAGGGAGAGAGGGAGGGGGAGAGAGAGGGATAGAAAGAGGGAAAGAACCTAATAAGACCAGCAGAGGGAAACGAATAGAAGGGAAGCACAGAGACAAGACATGATAATCAATGACAAAACATGACAGTACCCCCCCCCACTCACCGAGCGCCTCCTGGCGCACTCGAGGAGGAACCCTGGCGGCAACGGAGGAAATCATCAATCAACGAACGGTCCAGCACGTCCCGAGATGGAACCCAACTCCTCTCCTCAGGACCGTAACCCTCCCAATCCACTAAGTACTGGTGACCACGTCCCCGAGAACGCATGTCCATGATCTTCCGTACCTTGTAAATAGGTGCGCCCTCGACAAGGACGGAGGGGGGGAGGGAAGACGAACGGGGGGCGCGAAGAAAAGGCTTGACACAGGAGACATGGAAGACGGTGGACGCGACGAAGATGTCGCGGAAGAAGCAGTCGCACAGCGACAGGATTGACGACCTGAGAGACACGGAACGGACCAATGAACCGCGGAGTCAACTTGCGAGAAGCTGTCGTAAGGGGAAGGTTACGAGTGGAAAGCCACACTCTCTGACCGCGACAATACCTAGGACTCTTAATCCTACGTTTATTGGCGGCTCTCACAGTCTGCGCCCTGTAACGGCAAAGTGCAGACCTGACCCTCCTCCAGGTGCGCTCACAACGTTGGACAAAAGCCATGAATTCTGAACACATTCTCAATGATGATTTGTGCCGTCTCCTTAGCGGAAGGAAGCTTAGCGAGGGGAATGAAATGTGCCGTCTTAGAGAACCTATCGACAACCGTAAGAATCACAGTCTTCCCCGCAGACGAAGGCAGACCGGTAATAAAGTCTAAGGCGATGTGAGACCATGGTCGAGAAGGAATGGGAAGCGGTCTGAGACGACCGGCAGGAGGAGAGTTACCTGACTTAGTCTGCGCGCAGTCCGAACAAGCAGCCACGAAACGGCGCGTGTCACGCTCCTGAGTAGGCCACCAAAACCGCTGGCGAATAGAAGCAAGCATACCCCGAACGTTGGGGTGGCCAGCTAACTTGGCAGAGTGAGCCCACTGAAGAACAGCCAGACGAGTAGAGACAGGAACGAAAAGAAGGTTACTAGGACAAGCGCGCGGCGACGCAGTGTGAGTGAGTGCTTGCTTTACCTGTCTCTCAATTCCCCAGACAGTCAACCCGACAACACGCCCTTCAGGGAGAATCCCCTCGGGTTCGGTAGAAGCCACAGAAGAACTAAAGAGACGGGATAAGGCATCAGGCTTGGTGTTCTTATTACCCGGGCGATAAGAAATCACAAACTCGAAACGAGCAAAAAACAACGCCCAACGAGCTTGACGTGCATTAAGTCGTTTGGCAGAACGGATGTACTCAAGGTTCTTATGGTCAGTCCAAACGACAAAAGGAACGGTCGCCCCCTCCAACCACTGTCGCCATTCGCCTAGGGCTAAGCGGATGGCGAGCAGTTCGTGGTTACCCACATCATAGTTGCGTTCCGATGGCGACAGGCGATGAGAAAAATAAGCGCAAGGATGGACCTTATCGTCAGAATGGAAGCGCTGGGATAGAATGGCTCCCACGCCCACCTCTGAAGCGTCAACCTCGACAATGAATTGTTTAGTGACGTCAGGAGTAACAAGGATAGGAGCGGATGTAAAACGCTTCTTGAGGAGATCAAAAGCTCCCTGGGCGGAACCGGACCACTTAAAGCACGTCTTGACAGAAGTAAGAGCTGTGAGAGGGGCAGCAACTTGACCGAAATTACGAATGAAACGCCGATAGAAATTAGCGAAACCGAGAAAGCGCTGCAACTCGACACGTGACTTTGGAACGGGCCAATCACTGACAGCCTGGACCTTAGCGGGATCCATCTGAATGCCTTCAGCGGAAATAACAGAACCGAGAAATGTGACAGAGGAGACATGAAAGGCGCACTTCTCAGCCTTCACGTAGAGACAATTCTCTAAAAGGCGCTGGAGTACACGTCGAACGTGCTGAACATGAATCTCGAGTGACGGGGAAAAAATCAGGATATCGTCAAGGTAGACGAAAACAAAGATGTTCAGTATGTCTCTCAGTACATCATTAACTAATGCCTGAAAGACAGCTGGAGCATTAGCGAGACCGAACGGCAGAACCCGGTATTCAAAATGCCCTAACGGAGTGTTAAACGCCGTTTTCCACTCGTCCCCCTCTCTGATGCGCACGAGATGGTAAGCATTACGAAGGTCCAACTTAGTAAAGAACCTGGCTCCCTGCAGAATTTCGAAGGCTGACGACATAAGGGGAACCGGATAACGATTCTTAACCGTTATGTCATTCAGCCCTCGATAATCCACGCAGGGGCGCAGAGTACCGTCCTTCTTCTTAACAAAAAAAAACCCGCTCCGGCGGGAGAGGAAGAAGGCACCACGGTACCGGCGTCGAGAGAAACAGACAGATAATCCTCGAGAGCCTTACGTTCGGGAGCCGACAGAGAGTATAGTCTACCCCGAGGGGGAGTGGTCCCCGGAAGGAGATCAATACAACAATCATACGACCGGTGAGGAGGAAGGGAGTTGGCTCTGGACCGACTCCCTGTCAAATCACCAGGTTCCTCCTGAGAAGAGGGGACAGAAGAAACAGGAGGGATAGCAGACATTAAACACTTCACATGACAAGAAACGTTCCAGGATAGGATAGAATTACTAGACCAATTAATAGAAGGATTATGACATACTAGCCAGGGATGACCCAAAACAACAGGTGTAAAAGGTGAACGAAAAATCAAAAAGGAAATGGTCTCACTGTGGTTACCAGATACTGTGAGGGTTAAAGGTAGTGTCTCACATCTGATACTGGGGAGAAGACTACCATCTAAGGCGAACATGGGCGTGGGCTTCCCTAACTGTCTGAGAGGAATGTCATGTTTCCAAGCCCATGCTTCGTCCATAAAACAACCCTCAGCCCCAGAGTCTATCAAGGCACTGCAGGAAGCAGCCGAACCGGTCCAGCGTAGATGGACCGACAAGGTAGTACAGGATCTTGATGGAGAGACCTGAGTAGTAGCGCTCACCAGTAGCCCTCCGCTTACTGATGAGCTCTGGCTTTTACTGGACATGAAATGACAAAATGTCCAGCAGAACCGCAATAGAGGCAAAGGCGGTTGGTGATCCTCCGTTCCCTCTCCTTAGTCGAGATGCGAATACCTCCCAGCTGCATGGGCTCAGTCTCTGAGCCAGAGGGAGGAGATGGTTGAGATGCGGAGAGGGGGAACACCGTTAACGCGAGCTCTCTTCCACGAGCTCTGTGACGAAGATCTACCCGTCGTTCTATGCGGATGGCGAGTGCAATCAAAGAGTCCACGCTGGAAGGAACCTCCCGGGAGAGAATCTCATCTTTAACCTCAGCGTGGAGTCCCTCCAGAAAACGAGCGAGCAACGCCGGCTCGTTCCAGTCACTGGAGGCAGCAAGAGTGCGAAACTCTATAGAGTAATCCGTTATGGATCGATCACCTTGACATAGGGAAGCCAGGGCCCTGCAAGCCTCCTTACCAAAAACTGAACGATCAAAAACCCGTATCATCTCCTCTTTAAAGTTCAGATAATCGTTAGAACACTCAGCCCTTGCCTCCCAGATAGCTGTGCCCCACTCCCGAGCCCGACCAGTAAGGAGTGATATGACGTAAGCGATCCGAGCTCTCTCTCTTGAGTATGTGTTGGGTTGGAGAGAGAACACAATATCACACTGGGTGAGAAAGGAGCGGCACTCAGTGGGCTGCCCAGAGTAACATGGTGGGTTATTAACCCTAGGTTCCGGAGACTCGGAAGACCAGGAAGTAGCTGGTGGCACGAGACGAAGACTCTGAAACTGTCCTGAGAGGTCGGAAACCTGAGCGGCCAGGGTCTCAACGGCATGACGAGCAGCAGACAATTCCTGCTTGTGTCTGCCGAGCATTGCTCCCTGGATCTCGACGGCAGTGTTGCGAGAATCCGTAGTCGCTGGGTCCATTCTTGGTCGGATCCTTCTGTTATGCAGGTGAATGAGGACCCAAAAGCGACTTAACGGAAACAGAGTCTTTATTCCAGTCTTAAACAAAAGCGATAATCCTGGATATTATCTAGGTAAATGCAAAAACAGGAAAACTGAAATCCACTCGTCAGTAGAGAGGAACGACTGGAGACGCGACCACAGACTGCAGGTCGCTTCGGGAAGGCACCGGCCGTAGCTGACATTGACACCTGCTCACACGCAGCATCTGAAGAAGGTAAAAACACGACAGGGCGGAACAAGGACACAGAACAGCGAACATCAAACAAGGATCCGACAAGGACAGAAGCGGAAAACAGAGGGAGAAATAGGGACTCTAATCAGAGGGCAAAATAGGGGACAGGTGTGAAAAGAGTAAATGAGGTAGTTAGGAGAATGAGGAACAGCTGGGAGCAGGAACGGAACGATAGAGAGAGAGAGCGAGAGGGTGAGAGAGGGAGGGGGAGAGAGAGGGATAGAAAGAGGGAAAGAACCTAATAAGACCAGCAGAGGGAAACGAATAGAAGGGAAGCACAGAGACAAGACATGATAATCAATGACAAAACATGACAGTGTCTTTCAAATATAAAACTGTAGTATTACATTTACACAAATATTCAGACCCTTTACTCAGTACTTTGTTGAAGCACCTTTTGGCAGCGATTACAGCCTCCAGTCTTCTTGGGTATGACGCTACAAGCGATTACAGCCTGGAGTCTTCTTGGGTATGACGCTACAAGCTTGGTACACCTGTATTTGGGGAGTTCCTCCCATTCTTCTCTGCAGATTCTCTCAAGCTCTGTCAGGTTGGATGGGGAGCATTGCTGCACAGCTATTTTCAGGTCTCTCCAGAGATATTCGATCGGATTGAAGTCTGGAGTCTGACTGTGCCACTCAAGGATATTCAGAGACTTGTCCCAAAGCGACTCCTGCATTGTCTTGGTGGTGTGCTGTCATGATGTTGGCCTGGGGGAAGGTTTATGACAGTCATAAATACCTCTTTCCCCCTTTTTCCTCTCTCTACCCTACTGATGTTACATTTGCAAACCCCTTGGTTAACATAGATATTCTGGGAACATCAGAAGGTGGGGGGAAATGAAATCCGACCAATTGAACATATGCAGTGGTACTTAATGAATATGATGTCAGTTCGGTTGTCATCTGAGACATTCTCATCAATGATAAGATGACATAAACTCTACAGTGGAAAGTCTACACATCAGAGTTATCGGATTCACATGGAATTGTTGTTCAATTTAAATGTTTGAATATGAAATTACTTGTGATGGGATGAAATGTGATTTTAGCTTCTAAAATGTGGGATTTGGGTTTTCATAAGGTAGGGCTCTGCTCAATCAGTGGCCCGCCCCTGTGAAGGGACATGAGCTATAAAACTTTTCAAACACGCCCTCCTCTCCCTTCCTATATAAAGCCTTGACTACAATATAACCTCCTGTTCCGAGGATGTGAGGACGACGATGATTTAAATATGTGTATTTGTAATTCTGCGTGATTAGTTAGGTATTTAGTAAATAAATAACAATAATAATAAATAATTAAACCAAATCTTGTATTGCTGATTCAACTTGTTTAGCCAGGGTTCATGCAGATAACCAATCATTTAAAACTTTCAGATGAGACTGAATTAAGATGACGATTAATATTGACTGCTATTGATGTAAAATATTACTAGGTCTTTAAGAGTTTATTCGGAAGATAACAGCTCTATAAATATTATTTTGTGGTGCCCCGACTCTCTAGTTATTTACATTTACATGATTCATGAATCAGGTGATATTAATTACGGAGAAATTATTTTATAGAATAGCATGTCATATCACTTATTCCGGCATAGCCAAAGACACGACAGTGCTTAGGGTCATTGTCCTGTTGGAAGGTGAACCTTTGCCTCAGTCTGAGGTCCTGAGCGCTAAGGAAAAGGTTATCATCAAGGATCTCTCTGTACTTTGCTCCGTTCATCTTTGCCTCAATTCCTGACTAGTCTCCTTGTCACTGCCTCTGAAAAACATCTCCACAGCATGATGCTGAAACCACCTTGCTTCACCGTGGGGATGGTTTCCTCGCTTTCAGGCCAAAGATGTTAATTGTAAGGTAACAAAATGTGGAAAAAGTCAAGGGGTTTGAATATTTTCCGAAGGCACTGAATAGACAGTTGTGAGCCTTTCCAAATCATGTCTAATCAATTGAATGTACCACAGGTGGCCTCCAGTAAAGTTGCAGAAACATCTCAAGGGGCTTAGCGGGTAGAATAGTGCAGGACAAATATCATGGTTATATTGACACTCAATTACTATGGAACTTTTTAATGGTAAACTTATAAAAATTATATTATGATAAATTGAATGTAAACTTGTATCTCCTTGTGGTAAATGGTGAAATAAGAAAGCTTGTAATGACTTAGCAGATAATAAGAAACGACGAGCAGCTAAAAGAGAAGAAATATAATATCTATTGTTCACAGGAAACTCATTCAACAATTTTAGAAAAAGTAATGAGGGGGGCAAAGAAACTCAATGATATTAATTAACAATAATTTTGATCCGAATGTGCAAATAGTCCTCAAGGGATTACTTTAAATATGTTATTGGACAATAAATAGCTTATTAACCTTTACGGTACAAAGCTTCTTTGAAAATATGTATAATAATTTGATCAAACCTACAAGCAATACAATACTTTTTATTTATTTATTTGTATTTTATTTCACCTTTATTTAACCAGGTAGGCCAGTTGAGAACACCTTTATTTAACCAGGTAGGCCAGTTGAGAACACCTTTATTTAACCAGGTAGGCCAGTTGAGAACACCTTTATTTAACCAGGTAGGCCAGTTGAGAACAAGTTCTCATTTACAATTGCGACCTGGCCAAGATAAAGCAAAGCAGTTCGACAGATACAATGACACAGAGTTACACATGGAGTAAAACAAACATACAGTCAATAATACAGTATAAACAAGTCTATATACAATGTGAGCAAATGAGGTGAGAAGGGAGGTAAAGGCAAAAAAGGCCATGGTGGCAAAGTAAATACAATATAGCAAGTAAAACACTGGAATGGTAGATTTGCAATGGAAGAATGTGCAAAGTAAAAATAAAAATAATGGGGTGCAAAGGAGCAAAATTAATTAATTAATTAAATACAGTTGGGAAAGAGGTAGTTGTTTGGGCTAAATTATAGGTGGGCTATGTACAGGTGCAGTAATCTGTGAGCTACTCTGACAGTTGGTGCTTAAAGCTAGTGAGGGATATAAGTGTTTCCAGTTTCAGAGATTTTTGTAGTTCGTTCCAGTCATTGGCAGCAGAGAACTGGAAGGAGAGGCGGCTAAAGAAAGAATTGGTTTTGGGGGTGACTAGAGAGATATACCTTCTGGAGCGTGTGCTACAGGTGGGAGATGCTATGGTGATCAGCGAGCTGAGATAAGGGGGGACTTTACCTAGCAGGGTCTTGTAGATGACATGGAGCCAGTGGGTTTGGCGACGAGTATGAAGCGAGGGCCAGCCAACGAGAGCGTACAGGTCGCAATGGTGGGTAGTATATGGGGCTTTTGTGACAAAACGGATTGCACTGTGATAGACTGCATCCAATTTGTTGAGTAGGGTATTGGAGGCTATTTTGTAAATGACATCGCCAAAGTTGAGGATTGGTAGGATGGTCAGTTTTACAAGGGTATGTTTGGCAGCATGAGTGAAGGATGCTTTGTTGCGAAATAGGAAGCCAATTCTAGATTTAACTTTGGATTGGAGATGTTTGATATGGGTCTGGAAGGAGAGTTTACAATCTAACCAGACACCTAAGTATTTGTAGTTGTCCACGTATTCTAAGTCAGAGCCGTCCAGAGTAGTGATGTTGGACAGGCGGGTAGGTGCAGGGAGCGAGCGATTTAGTTTTATTTGTACTTAAGAGCAATTGGAGGCCACGGAAGGAGAGTTGTATGGCATTGAAGCTTGCCTGGAGTGTTGTTAACACAGTGTCCAAAGAAGGGCCGGAAATATACAGAATGGTGTCTTCTGCGTAGAGGTGGATCAGAGACTCACCAGCAGCAAGAGCGACCTCATTGATGTATACAGAGAAGAGAGTCGGTCCAAGAATTGAACCCTGTGGCACCCCCATAGAGACTGCCAGAGGTCCGGACAGCAGACCCTCCGATTTGACACACTGAACTCTATCAGAGAAGTAGTTGGTGAACCAGGCGAGGCAATCATTTGAGAAACCAAGGCTGTCGAGTCTGCCGATGAGGATGTGGTGATTGACAGAGTCGAAAGCCTTGGCCAGATCAATGAATATGGCTGCACAGTAATGTTTCTTATCGATGGCGGTTAAGATATCGTTTAGGACCTTGAGCGTGGCTGAGGTGCACCCATGACCAGCTCTGAAACCAGATTGCATAGCAGAGAAGGCATGGTGAGATTCGAAATGGTCGGTAATCTGTTTGTTGACTTGGGTTTCGAAGACCTTAGAAAGGCATGGTAGGATAGATATAGGTCAGTAGCAGTTTGGGTCAAGAGTGTCCCCCCCTTTGAAACCCCATGCCCCATCAGCCCAAACCAGCCCCATCAGCCCCAACCAGCCCCATGCCCCATCAGCCCAAACTAGCCCCATCAGCCCCAACCAGCCCCAACCAGCCCTTTGCCCCATCAGCCCAAACCAACCCTACCGAGCCACATGCCCCAATAGCCCTAACCAGCCCCAACCAGCCCCAAGACCCATCCAGCTCCAACCATCCCCATGCCCCACCATCCCTAACCAGCCCCAACCAGCCCCATGTCCCACCATCCCTAACCAGGCCCAACCAGCCCCATGCCCCACCATCCCTAACCAGCCCCAACCAGCCCCATGTCCCACCATCCCTAACCAGCCCCAACCAGCCCCATGCCCAATCAGCCCTAACCACTAAACTCCTCCCTCCCTCCATCGCCGTCTGCTGCTCATGCTAATATCTAACGATAACACTGAAACGTTTCTGATGTGTTGGTGGCACAGTGTCATGCCGTGGTCATGTGTGTTTTCTGAATTCTCACAGGAAAGAGAAAGATTGAGTTAGACCCAGCTTGTTCCAGGTGTGGAATGATTGATAATCAGGAGTGCACACCACACACACACACACACACACACACACACACACACACACACACACACACACACACACACACACACACACACACACACACACACACACACACACACACACACACACACACACACACACACACACACACACACACACACACACACACGGTCATGTCTTATAATAATATACGATCACAGCACATCAGTTGTGGGTCTAAACGAGATGTGTTTCATACCCCATCTGTAAAGTCTCCAGAGGCCCATTTGGTTAGATTGCTTACGACACGTTATACAGCAGACGCTAGAATGTTCTACGTTGAAAAACAAGGTCGACATCCGGATGCATTGAGATGAGTTTAAAGTAAGGTTCATGTATTGTTCATATGAGGTCTGGCTATCGGAGTGTAATCAACTTCTCTCTTCCGTAACACATACAGTGGACCACTGGCTCTGACAGGGTCATTGTTATCCAACAGTAATTTGTGACCTGTCAGTGAGAGAACACCCCCCCCCCCCAAATAATAACAGACGAATCATTGCTTTCTTGTTATAACATAGAACAGCTATGTTTCTTTTCCTTCAACCAGCAAGTATTCCCTTTTATGGTGTTGGGTTCAGCAGCCAGCATAGCTCCATATGAACTCAACTCTACTCAGACGCACGCACTCACGCACGCACGCACACACACGCACACACACACACACACACACACACACACACACACACACACACACACACACACACACACACACACACACACACACACACACACACACACACACACACACACACACACACACTCTCTCTCTCTCTCTCTCTCTCTCTGGCCTTTCCAGGTCTTTCAAACCTACAAGACACGTATAGGTTGAATAAACACTGAAACATGATACAGGCTGTAACGATGTGACTGTACAGCGATATATTACATCACTGAAAAACTTGACTGATGACAGCTGATTTAAGATAAAGCAAGTAGCAGGTTAGGGGCTAGTCGATAACAAGCATGTGACAGTGAGAATGGTTAAACTACCAGCCTCTACAAACTACCTGATGTTTACCAGCCTCTACAAACTACCTGATGGTTACCATTCTCTATAAACTACCTGATGGTTACCAGCCTCTACAAACTACCTGATGGTTACCAGCCTCTACATACTACCTGATGGTTACCAGCCTCTACAAACTACCTGATGGTTACCAGCTGTTACAAACTACCTGATGGTTACCAGCCTCTACAAACTACCTGATGGTAACCGGCCTCTACAAACTACCTGATGGTTACCAGCCTCTACAAACTACCCGATGGTTACCAGCCTCTACAAACTACCTGATGGTTACCAGCCTCTATAAACTACCTGATGGTAACCAGCCTCTACAAACTACCTGATAGTTACCAGCCTCTACAAACTACCTGATGGTAACCAGCCTCTACAAACTACCTGATGTTTACCAGCCTCTACAAACTACCTGATGGTTACCAGCCTCTATAAACTACCTGATGGTTACCAGCCTCTACAAACTACCTGATGGTTACCAGCCTCTACAAACTACCTGATGGTTACCAGCCTCTACAAACTACCTGATGGTTACCAGCCTCTACAAACTACCTGATGGTTACCAGCCTCTACAAACTACCTGATGGTAACCGGTCTCTACAAACTACCTGATGGTTACCAGCCTCTACAAACTACCTGATGGTTACCAGCCTCTACAAACTACCTGATGGTCTATAAACTACCTGATGGCCTCTACAAACTACCTGAAACTACCTGATGGTAACCAGCCTCTACAAACTACCTGATGGTAACCAGCCTCTACAAACTACCTGATGGTAACCAGCCTCTATAAACTACCTGATGGTTACCAGCCTCTACAAACTACCTGATAGTTACCAGCCTCTACAAACTACCCGATGGTTACCAGCCTCTACAAACTACCTGATGGTTACCAGCCTCTATAAACTACCTGATGGTTACCAGCCTCTACAAACTACCTGATGGTTACCAGCTGTTACAAACTACCTGATGGTAACCAGCCTCTATAAACTACCTGATGGTTACCAGCCTCTACAAACTACCTGATGGTAACCAGCCTCTACAAACTACCTGATGGTAACCAGCTGTTACAATCTACCTGATGGTAACCAGCCTCTACAAACTACCTGATGGTAACCAGCCTCTACAAACTACCTGATGGTTATCAGCTGTTACAAACTACCTGATGGTAACCAGCCTCTATAAACTACCTGATGGTTACCAGCTGTTACAAACTACCTGATGGTAACCAGCCTCTACAAACTACCTGATGGTAACCAGCCTCTACAAACTACCTGATGGTTACCAGCTGTTACAAACTACCTGATGGTAACCAGCCTCTACAAACTACCTGATGGTTACCAGCCTCTACAAACTACCTGATGGTTACCAGCCTCTACAAACTACCTGATGGTTACCAGCCTCTACAAACTACCTGATGGTTACCAGCCTCTACAAACTACCTGATGGTTACCAGCTGTTACACGCATTGTATTGAAACTAACTACCACACATACCAGTGTCGTCTCAGAGTAGGAGAGCTCATTTAGGATCAGTTTCCCTCTTGTCCATGTAATCTTATTCATTATGAGATTTAAAAGAGAAAACAGAACCTAGATCCTAGACTCTGAGACACTTGATACTTACTGCTACTGGTAGAAATGTGTTTCAAACACCTCTACGCAGCATAGCCTTTCTCCACAGAACACACACACAGGACCCGTGAAATCAAGTAGTAGGCAGTACAGTAGCAATATGGGCCAGATCTAATCAGAATAATGATGTTTCCCCTTCGTCAGCTCAGAGCGAGATACATTAAGTCCATCTGAAATGAGCAGACACACACACACACACGCACGCACGCACGCACACACACACACACACACACACACACACACACACACACACACACACACACACACACACACACACACACACACACACACACACACACACACACACACACACACACACACACACACACACACACACACACACACACACACACACACACACACACACACACCATAGGATCCACAGCGAGACATAAAACTGAAATATTACAGATAAGAGGAAGTCATGTAATAGATTGCCTGCTGTGTGTGTGTGTGTGTGCGTGCGTGTGTGCGTGCGTGCGTGCATGTGTGTCTTCACTGATAAATGAATGTGCATCATTTAAACCAGTTATAATCACAGAATGCAGAGCAGACAGGCTCCTTCACATCAGCTCTCTGCTCTTCCAATAAATACAGGGAAAAACAAATGAACCATGTGTTAATTAGTTTCAGTGTTATGGAATTCATCTGATAATGACTTGGGACCACTTGGGAAATCTACAGCAGCACCACTCAAATATCCTGAGATGGAGAAATGTAAAAAAACGGATAAGATCCTTGTGGCTCCCAGTCCCTGACAAATGGCACCCTATTCCCTATGTACCCTATAGGGCTCTGGTCTAAAGTAGTGCTCTGTATAGGGAATAAGGTGCCATATGACTCTGGTATAAAGTAGTGCACTATATAGGGAATAGGGTTCCATAGGGCTCTGGTCTAAAGTAGTGCACTATATAGGGAATAGGGTGCCATAGGGCTCTGGTCTAAAGTAGTGCACTATATAGGGAATAGGGTGCCATAGGGCTCTGGTCTAAAGTAGTGCACTATATATAGGGTGGGTGCCATAGGACTCTGGTCTAAAGTAGTGCACTATATACAGGGTGGGTGCCATAGGACTCTGGTCTTAAGTAGTGCACTATATAGGGAATAAGGTGCCATAGGGCTCTGGTCTAAAGTAGTGCACTATATAGGGAATAGGGTGCCATAGGACTCTGGTCTAAAGTAGTGCACTATATAGGGAATAGGGTGCCATAGGGCTCTGGTCTAAAGTAGTGCACTATATATAGGGTGGGTGCCATAGGACTCTGGTCTAAAGTAGTGCACTATATACAGGGTGGGTGCCATAGGACTCTGGTCTTAAGTAGTGCACTATATAGGGAATAGGGTGCCGTAGGACTCTGGTATAAAGTAGTGCACTATATACAGGGTGGGTGCCATAGGACTCTGGTCTTAAGTAGTGCACTATATAGGGAATAGGGTGCCGTGGGACTCTGGTATAAAGTAGTGCACTATATACAGGGTGGGTGCCATAGGACTCTGGTCTTAAGTAGTGCACTATATAGGGAATAGGGTGCAGGACTATATATACAGGGTGGGTGCCATAGGACTCTGGTATAAAGTAGTGCACTAAGGAATTTACTTTGTAGAAAGATGTTTTTGAATGGATTTACACTTATAAACTAGTTGTAACGGCGTTCGTCTGTTGAAGGAAGAGAGTCGGACCGAAATGCAGCGTGTTGGTTACTCATGACTTTAATGAATGAAATGCTGTACATGAAATAACTGAAAGACGAAAACAACAAACGGAACGTGAAACTAATTACAGCCTATCTGGTGACTACAACACAGAGACAGGAACAAACACCCACGAAATACAAAGCGAAACTAAGTCTGCCTAAGTACGGTTCCCAATCAGAGACAACGATAAGCACCTGACTCTGATTGAGAATTGCCTCAGGCAGCCAAGCCTATACAACACCCCTAAACAGCCGCAATCCCAAATACTACAAACCCCAATACGAAAAACAACATATAAACCCATGTCACACCCTGGCCTACCCAAACATATAACAAAAACACAAAATACAATGACCAAGGCGTGACAGAACCCCCCCCCCCCCCCCCCCCCAAGGTGCGGACTCCCGGACGCACCTCAAACCATAGGGAGGGTCCGGGTGGGCGTCTGTCCATGGTGGCGGCTCCGGCTCGGGACGTGGACCCCACTCCATTAATGTCCTTGATCCTCCCCTTCGCGTCCTGGGATAATCCACCCTCTCCGCCGACCATGGCCTAATAGTCCTCACCCAGATCCCCACTGGACTGAGGGGCAGCTCGTGACTGAGGGGCAGCTCGGGACAGAGGGGCAGCTCGGGACAGAGGGGCAGCTCGGGACAGAGGGGCATCTCGGGACAGAAGCAGCCCGGGACTGAGGGGAAGCCCGGGACAGAGGGGAAGCCCAGTACTGAGAGGAAGCCCAGTACTGAGAAGAAGCCCAGTACTGAGAAGAAGCCCAGTACTGAGATGAAGCTCAGGCAGGTAGTAGGCTCCGGTAAATCCTGTCTTGCTGGCGGAACTGGAAGATTCAGGTTGACTAGCAGATCTGGAAGAGACTGGTTGACTGGCAGATCTGGAAGAGACTGGTTGACTGGCAGATCTGGAAGAGACTGGTTGACTGGCAGATCTGGAAGAGACTGGTTGTCTGGCAGATCTGGAAGAGACTGGTTGTCTGGCAGATCTGGAAGAGACTGGTTGTCAGGCAGATCTGGAAGAGACTGGTTGTCTGGCAGATCTGGAAGAGACTGGTTGTCTGGCAGATCTGGAAGCACTGGCAGCGCTGGGCAGACTGGGAGCACTGGCGGCGCTGGGCAGACTGGGAGCACTGGCGGCGCTGGGCAAACTGGCGGCACTGGCGGCGCTGGGCAGACTGGCGGTGCTGGGCAGACTGGAGACTTACCCCCCCCAATAATCTTTTGGGGCTGCTTTTCGGGCTTCCTTGCCAACCGTGTTCCCTCGTATCGTCGGCTCCTATCACCGGCTGCCTCTGCTCTCCTTAGTGCCTCCACCTGTTCCCATGGGAGGCGATCTCTTCCGGCCAATATCTCCTCCCAAGTGTAACAACCTTTACCATCCAACACGTCTTCCCATGTCCATTCTCCGAATAATTCATCCTGCTTTTGCGGCTCCAGCTGTCGCTGCCTGTTTATACCAGCGCGTCTCCGTTTTATCCGGCGTGTCTTTTTCTTTGATTCCATTCGCCTATAGTCCTCTTCGCATTGCTGCAGTGAATCCCAGGCGGGCTCCTGCACTCTCTCTGGGTCGGCCGCCCACCTGTCGATTTCTTCCCACGTCGTATACTCCATGCCTCTACCGTCCATAATGTCCTCCTTTCGCTGCTGCCTGTTAACACGCTGCTCGGTCCGATTGTGGTGGGTGATTCTGTAACGGCGTTTGTCTGTTGAAGGAAGAGAGTCGGACCGAAATGCAGCGTGTTGGTTACTCATGACTTTAATGAATGAAATGCTGTACATGAAATAACTGAAAGACGAAAACAACAAATGGAACGTGAAACTATTACAGCCTATCTGGTGAACATTACAAAGAGACAGGAACAATCACCCACAAAGTACAAAGCGAAACTAAGGCTGCCTAAATACGGTTCCCAATCAGAGACAACGATAAGCACCTGACTCTGATTGAGAATTGCCTCAGGCAGCCAAGCCTATACAACACCCCTAAACAGCCGCAATCCCAAATACTACAAACCCCAATACGAAAAACAACATATAAACCCATGTCACACCCTGGCCTACCCAAACATATAACAAAAACACAAAATACAATGACCAAGGCGTGACAGAACCCCCCCCCCCTAAGGTGCGGACTCCCGGACGCACCTCAAACCATAGGGAGGGTCCGGGTGGGCGTCTGTCCATGGTGGCGGCTCCGGCTCGGGACGTGGACCCCACTCCATTAATGTCCTTGATCCTCCCCTTCGCGTCCTGGGATAATCCACCCTCTCCGCCGACCATGGCCTAATAGTCCTCACCCAGATCCCCACTGGACTGAGGGGCAGCTCGTGACTGAGGGGCAGCTCGGGACAGAGGGGCAGCTCGGGACAGAGGGGCAGCTCGGGACAGAGGGGCATCTCGGGACAGAAGCAGCCCGGGACTGAGGGGAAGCCCGGGACAGAGGGGAAGCCCAGTACTGAGAGGAAGCCCAGTACTGAGAAGAAGCCCAGTACTGAGAAGAAGCCCAGTACTGAGATGAAGCTCAGGCAGGTAGTAGGCTCCGGTAAATCCTGTCTTGCTGGCGGAACTGGAAGATTCAGGTTGACTAGCAGATCTGGAAGATTCTGGTTGACTGGCAGATCTGGAAGAGACTGGTTGACTGGCAGATCTGGAAGAGACTGGTTGACTGGCAGATCTGGAAGAGACTGGTTGTCTGGCAGATCTGGAAGAGACTGGTTGTCAGGCAGATCTGGAAGAGACTGGTTGTCTGGCAGATCTGGAAGAGACTGGTTGTCTGGCAGATCTGGAAGCACTGGCAGCGCTGGGCAGACTGGGAGCACTGGCGGCGCTGGGCAGAGTGGGAGCACTGGCGGCGCTGGGCAAACTGGCGGCACTGGCGGCGCTGGGCAGACTGGCGGTGCTGGGCAGACTGGAGACTTACCCCCCCCAATAATCTTTTGGGGCTGCTTTTCGGGCTTCCTTGCCAACCGCGTTCCCTCGTATCGTCGGCCCCTATCTCCGGCTGCCTCTGCTCTCCTTAGTGCCTCCACCTGTTCCCATGGGAGGCGATCTCTTCCGGCCAATATCTCCTCCCAAGTGTAACAACCTTTACCATCCAACACGTCTTCCCATGTCCATTCTCCGAATAATTCATCCTGCTTTTGCGGCTCCAGCTGTCGCTGCCTGTTTATACCAGCGCCTCTCCGTTTTACCCGGCGTGTCTTTTTCTTTCACTCCATTCGCCTATAGTCCTCTTCGCATTGCTGCAGCGAATCCCAGGCGGGCTCCTGCACTCTCTCTGGGTCGGCCGCCCACCTGTCGATTTCTTCCCACGTCGTATACTCCATGCCTCTACCGTCCATAATGTCCTCCTTTCGCTGCTGCCTGTTAACACGCTGCTCGGTCCGATTGTGGTGGGTGATTCTGTAACGGCGTTTGTCTGTTGAAGGAAGAGAGTCGGACCGAAATGCAGCGTGTTGGTTACTCATGACTTTAATGAATGAAATGCGGTACATGAAATAACTGAAAGACGAAAACAACAAACGGAACGTGAAACTATTACAGCCTATCTGGTGAAACTACACAGAGACAGGAACAAACACCCACGAAATACAAAGCGAAACTAAGTCTGCCTAAGTACGGTTCCCAATCAGAGTCAACGAGAATCACCTGACTCTGATTGAGAATCGCCTCAGGCAGCCAAGCCTATACAACACCCCTAAACAGCCGCGATCCCAAATACTACAAACCCCAATACGAAAAACAACATATAAACCCATGTCACACCCTGGCCTACCCAAACATATAACAAAAACACAAAATACAATGACCAAGGTGTGACACTAGTGTTATAATGGAAAGTGTGTCTGTCCTCTGACTTGTAGCTGTTCACTGTGACTTTAACACCGTAGCTTAGACACGTTCATAGAAAATAGTTCATGTAGAGTTTATAAAAGTGTAATAAACGGTTGTGTGATTTCTATCTGACATATGATTTAGAACAAAAGAGGGGGTCATACATCCATTGCATTCTTTTAGACTGTTAGGGGCATTGAATTACAGGATAAGGATTATCAGGATAATTCGACCCAAAATACAACATGACATATTGGTTTCTTTACCCTATAAGTAGTCTGGACAAGGTAACATTTGGAGACAGTGGCCAGGTAAACATGAATATGAATGAGTATTGGAAGTCTTACCTTGTCCTTAGGCTGCTTATAGGGTAAGGAAACAAATATGTCATTGTGTAAATTGGGTGAACTATCCCTTTTTAATGTACAGCCCTGTTCTCTTAGCAGTTCCATAAAAACTGAAAACAGCCTCAGCTTGAGGTGAATAACAACAATAAAACCAAAACAACAATAACAACAATAAAACAAAACAACAATAACAACAATAAAACAATAACAACAATAAAACAATAACAACAATAACAACAATAACAACAATAAAACAACAACAATAACAACAATAACAACAATAACAACAATAAAACAACAGGAGAAAATAACAGAAACAAAGAGTCATAAAGAAACAACAGGTTGAGTTCATGGTTGAGTTCATGGGTGAGTTCATGGGTGAGTTCATGGGTGAGTTCATGGGTGAGTTCATGGTTGAGTTCATGGGTGAGTTCATGGTTGAGTTCATGGTTGAGTTCAGATCCCCGAGAATCTCTGGAAATGGAAACGCAGGTTTCGTGGAAAAAGATCTGGGCGCCTTTTGGCTAATCTGCCCTTGCCTTCCGTTCCGCTAGCTGTTCAATCGCAGGAAAATAAATGGTACGAAGTGAAACCACATACAGTGCCTTGCGAAAGTATTCGGCCCCCTTGAACTTTGCGACCTTTTGCCACATTTCAGGCTTCAAACATAAAGATATAAAACTGTATTTTTTTGTGAAGAATCAACAACAAGTGGGACACAATCATGAAGTGGAACGACATTTATTGGATATTTCAAACTTTTTTAACAAATCAAAAACTGAAAAAATTGGGCGTGCAAAATTATTCAAAAACGCTTTTCGGGGAAAGTAAACAATGCTATTGTCTGAGGACCTCCATAAACAAAAGAGAGAAAACATATTTCAACCCTGCAGGCGCGACACAAAACGCAGAAATAAAAATATAAATCATGCCTTACCTTTGATGAGCTTCTTCTGTTGGCACTCCAATATGTCCCATAAACATCACAAATGGTCCTTTTGTTTGATTAATTCCGTCCATATATATCCAAAATGTCCATTTATTTGGTGCGTTTGATCCAGAAAAACACCGGTTCCAACTTGCGCAACGTGACGACAAAATATTTCAAAAGTTACCTGTAAACTTTGCCAAAACATTTCAAACTACTTTCCTCATACAACTTTAGGTATTTTTTAATGTAAATAATAGATCAAATTGAAGACGGGATGATCTGTGTTCAATACAGGAGGAAAACAAACTGTAGCTTTCTGGTCACGCGCCTCTATCTAACAGTACACATGAAGTGACCCTCGTTCAAGATGGTTGTACTTCACATGAAGTGACCCTCATACGTCTTTATTACACAAAGGACCTCAACCAATTTCTAAAGACTGGTGACATCCAGTGGAAGCGATAGGAACTGCAAGAAGGTCCCTTAGAAATCTGGATTCCCAATGAAAACCCATTGAAAAGAGGACCTCAAAAACAACCAATCTGAATGGTTTGTCCTCTGAGTTTCGCCTGCTAAATAAGTTCTGTTTTTCTCACAGACATGATTAAAACAATTTTAGAAACTTCAGAGTGTTTTCTATCCAAATCTAATACTAATATGCATATCTTATCTTCTGGGGATGAGTAGCAGGCAGTTGAGCAGGCAGTTTGGGCATGCTTTTCATCCAAAATTCCAAATGATGCCCCCTATCCTAGAGAAGTTTAATCTTGCCAATGAAAAAGTAATTAAAGTAGTTTGCAATATCTGTGGTTTTGTGATGAATGAACCATCTGATTCAATGAATGAAGGAGCCTAGTTGGCTTTTTTCCCAAAATTTAATTTAAGGTGCCCCAAAGCTTTTTACTATCATTCTTTATATAATTTATCTTTGTTTCATAGTTTATCTTTGTTTCATAGTTTCGTGCAGTAGTCAAGTGCAGCGTCTGGTTTCTCCTCATTACACACCACAGACCAGCAGCGTCTGGTTGCTCCTCATTACACACCACAGACCAGCTACCATTTGGTTGCTCCTCATTACAACCACAGACCAGCAGCGTTTGGTCATTTTCATTACACACCACAGACCAGCAGCGATTGGTTGCTCCTCATTACACACCACAGACCAGCAGCGTCTGGTTGCTCCTCATTACACACCACAGACCAGCAGCGTCTGGTTGCTCCTCATTACACACCACAGACCAGCTGCGTCTGGTTGCTCCTCATTACACACCACAGACCAGCAGCGTCTGGTTGCTCCTCATTACACACCACAGACCAGCAGCGATTGGTTGCTCCTCATTACACACCACAGACCAGCAGCGTCTGGTTGCTCCTCATTACACACCACAGACCAGCAGCGTCTGGTTGCTCCTCATTACACACCACAGACCAGCAGCGTCTGGTTGCTCCTCATTACACACCACAGACCAGCAGCGATTGGTTGCTCCTCATTACACACCACAGACCAGCAGCGTCTGGTTGCTCCTCATTACACACCACAGACCAGCAGCGTCTGGTTGCTCCTCATTACACACCACAGACCAGCAACTATTATATACATCAACAACATAGGAATAGCTACTTGGTGGTCTATAGCAGCTTCCCACCAGAATGGGCTTTAGGTGAGGCAGATGAACCTGTAGCCAGATTACTTCAACAGTATTTAACATGAGATCCTCTCTAATCTTTACAGTAAAGTTGTTCTGAATATAAACAGCAGCACCTCCACCTTTGGCATTTCTGTCTCTTCTGTAGATGTTATAACCTTGTATTGCTACCACTGTATCATCAAAGGTATTAACTAAGTGAGTTTCAGAGATAGTCAGAATATGAATGTCATCTGTTACTAGCAAGTTAAGTACTTCATGGACCTTGTTTCGCAGGCTGCATATGTTAATATGTTAATATGTTAATATGTTAATATGTTAATATGTTAATATCTTAATATGTTAATATGTTATTATGTTAATATGTTAATATGTTAATATGTTAATATGTTAATATGTTAATATGTTAATGTGTTAATATGTTAATATGTTAATATGTTAATATGTTAATATGTTAATATGTTAATATGTTAATATGTTAATGTGTTATTATGTTAATATGTTAATATCTTACTATGTTAATATGTTAATGTGTTAATATGTTAATGTGTTAATATGTTAATATGTTAATATGTTAATGTGTTAATATGTTAATGTGTTAATATGTTAATATGTTAATATGTTAATATGTTAATATGTTAATATGTTAATATGTTAATATGTTAATGTGTTAATATGTTAATATGTTCATATGTTAATGTGTTAATATGTTAATATGTTAATATGTTAATGTGTTAATATGTTAATATGTTAATATGTTAATGTGTTAATATGTTAATATGTTAATGTGTTAATATGTTAATATGTTAATATGTTAATATGTTTTTAGCACTTTTCTGGGTTGCTTGAATGTTCTTAATGCTTCACTGGCCGCTACGCTGCTTGGCCTCTGACCGCAAGGCACTACAGAGGGTAGTGTGTACGGCCCAGTACACCCAGTACATGACCGGGGCTAAGCTTCCTGCCACCCAGGACCTCTGTACCAGGCGGTATCAGAGGAAGGCCCTAACAACTGCCAAAGACTCCAGCCACCCAAGTCATATACTGTTCTCTCTGCTATCGCATGACAAGCGCTACCGGAGCGCCAAGTCTAGGTCCAAGAGGCTTCTAAACAGCTTCTACCCCCAAAGCCATAAGACTCCTGAACAGCTAATCAAATGGCTACCTAGACTATTTGCATTGTCACTCCCTCTACACTGCTGCTGCTATCTGTTATTATCTATGCATAGCCACTTTACAGTTTTTTACAATCACTTTGGCACTAATTTCAGAACCTTGATGTCATTTTTCAAAACTCTAGACACAAAACTCACAACCAATGATCAAAATGCACATTTTTCAAAACTCTAACACTTTTTCCAGTTGCTTGGATGCAAAACACATAAAGCTAAGATCATTTGTTGATTGAGCTAAAATCACCTGTTCAAAATGACACAACTTAACATCAAAGTATTACCATTTCAAAATGCAATTCACACATTACATCTGAGATGACTGTCTATTCATGTCATTACAATGATCTAACTATCAATTCACACGTTACATCTGAGATGACTGTCTATTCATGTCATTACAATGATCTAACTATCAATTCACACATTACATCTGAGATGACTGTCTATTCATGTCATTACAATGATCTAACTATCAATTCACACATTACATCTGAGATGACTGTCTATTCATGTCATTACAATGATCTAACTATCAATTGATACAACTGCTCAAAATGATAAGTAACTGTTGCGTTACTCTTAATGTATAGTTTTATGGAAACTGACAAACAATATGTTTAGATCATGAAAGTTTCAGGATAACGAGATGCATTGACACCAATTACCGTGGAACATGAACCAATTGGACGACATTATCTATGGATGTAATATTTCATCATCATTCTTTATCAGACACTGTTTTCTATGGTCCCATGTACCACTTTTCCAGACCGTGTTTTCAGATTTGACATTACTGTACACTCACCGGCCACTTTATTAGGTACACCTATCTAGTACTGGGTAGGACCCACTTTTGCTTCCACAACAGCCTGAATTATTCACGGTGTTGTACGTTAAGAGATGCCCTTCTGCACACCACTGTTTTAAACAGCTGTTATTTGAGCGTTTGAGGCCTTTCTGTTATCTTGAATGAGTCTGGACATTCTCCTCTGTCCTCTCTCATTAACAAGGTGTTTTTCCCACAGAACTGCCGCTCACTGAATGTGTTTTGTTTATCACACCATTCTCTGTAAACTCTAGAGACTGTAGAGAGTGAAAATCCCAGGAAGGCAGCTGTTTCTGACATGAAGGAATCCCCATGTGTGACATCAACAATCATACCACGGTCAAAGTTGCTTAGGTTACTCATCTTGCCCGATCTAATGTTTGGTCGAACAACATCTAAAGCTCTCTACTCTATATACTCTATATATTGAGTTGCAGGCAGCCACATGATTTGCTGATCGAATGTAACCTTCCTTGATGGGCTAAATCAGGTATGTAGAGCTGATGGCGTGACCTATGTCATTGTGTGGGATAATGTCAGGTTCCACCATGCTCAAATGGTGCAAGCATGGTTTCAGGCCCATCCACAATTTACCACCATGTACTTACCCCCATACTCTCCTTTCCTTAACCTGATTGAGGAATTTTTCTCCACATGGAGGTGGAAGGTATATGATAGGTGCCCTCACAAACAAGCCACCCTTCTCCAGGCCATGGATGACACATGCAATGACATCACAGCAGACCAGTATCAGACCTGGATTCACCCAAAGATTCTTCCCAAGATGTTTGGCCAATGAAAACATCCATTGTGATGTGGATGAGAACCTGTGGCCAAATCTACCAGACAGGGTTGTTGGAAATATAGAAGTACAGTAATCAACCTTTGTTTTGCTTTTCACAGTAAGCCAGGTGAGGAACACTGCAGTGATGTTTTACAGTAAGCCAGGTGAGGAACACTGCAGTGATGTTTTACAGTAAGCCAGGTGAGGAACACTGCAGTGATGTTTTACAGTAAGCCAGGTGGGGAACACTGCAGTGATGTTTTACAGTAAGCCAGGTGAGGAACACTGCAGTGATTTTTTACAGTAAGCCAGGTGAGGAACACTGCAGTGATGTTTTACAGTAAGCCAGGTGAGGAACACTGCAGTGATGTTTTACAGTACGCCAGGTGAGGAACACTGCAGTGATGTTTTACAGTAAGCCAGGTGAGGAACACTGCAGTGATGTTTTACAGTAAGCCTGGTGAGGAACACTGCAGTGATGTTTTACAGTAAGCCAGGTGAGGAACACTGCAGTGATCTTTTATAGTAAGCCAGGTGAGGAACACTGCAGTGATGTTTTACAGTAAGCCAGGTGAGGAACACTGCAGTGATGGTTTACAGTAAGCCAGGTGAGGAACACTGCAGTGATGTTTTACAGTAAGCCAGGTGAGGAACACTGCAGTGATGTTTTACAGTAAGCCAGGTGAGGAACACTGCAGTGATGTTTTACAGTAAGCCAGGTGAGGAACACTGCAGTGATGTTTTACAGTAAGCCAGGTGAGGAACACTGCAGTGATGTTTTACAGTAAGCCAGGTGAGGAACACTGCAGTGATGTTTTACAGTAAGCCAGGTGAGGAACACTGCAGTGATGTTTTACAGTAAGCCAGGTGAGGAACACTGCATTGATGTTTTACAGTAAGCCAGGTGAGGAACACTGCAGTGATGTTTTACAGTAAGCCAGGTGAGGAACACTGCATTGATGTTTTACAGTAAGCCAGGTGAGGAACATGCATAATGAAACACGTATCACATATTTTACAATATTTAATGATTGTATGAACAACTACACAGTGAAACTATGGGTATCTTGTGTGTGAGTGATCTAAATGAATGTTCCTATGGTATTTCATGAAAATTAGTTATTTGAACCAATGATTCTGCAACTGCAAGGTTTCTTTAAAGATATAAATGCACAATGCAATGTTTTGAACATTGGACAGCCTGTGTTACAAGTGATGACCGGTTTGAGTTTTGTGTCTGGAGTTTAGAAAAATGACCACAAGGTTCTGAAATTAGTGACAAAATGATTGTAAAAAAACTGTAATAACTCTACCTACATGTACATAATTACCTCAATTACCTAGACACCGGTGCCCCCGCACATTGACTCTGTCCCGGTACCCCCTGTATATAGCCCTGCTATTGATATTTACTCTTTAATTATTTGCTATTCTTACCTCTTACTTTTTAAATGTATTTTCTTCACTGCATTGTTGGTTAAGGGCTTGTAAGTCAGCACTTCACTGTAAGGTCTACCTACACCTGTTGGTTAAGGGCTTGTAAGTAAGCATTTCACTGTAAGGTCTACCTACACCTGTTGGTTAAGGGCTTGTAAGTCAGCACTTCACTGTAAGGTCTACCTACACCTGTTGGTTAAGGGCTTGTAAATAAGCACTTCACTGTAAGCTCTACCTACACCTGTTGGTTAAGGGCTTGTAAGTAAGCATTTCACTGTAAGGTCTACCTACACCTGTTGGTTAAGGGCTTGTAAGTAAGCATTTCACTGTAAGGTCTACCTACACCTGTTGGTTAAGGGCTTGTAAGTCAGCACTTCACTGTAAGGTCTACCTACACCTGTTGGTTAAGGGCTTGTAAGTAAGCATTTCACTGTAAGGTCTACCTACACCTGTTGGTTAAGGGCTTGTAAGTCAGCATTTCACTGTAAGGTCTACACCTGTTGTATTCGGCGCATGTGATAAATAACATTTGATTTGATTTTGATTTTATGGGTAATGGAGTCCCACATTTTATGCATTATCCAGGCTTGGATAATGTTGACAGATGCCTACGTACCAAAAGTATGTGGACACTTGCTCATCCAACATCTCATTCCAAAATGATGGGCATTAATACATTCTATAACAGCCTCCACTCTTCTGGGAAGGCTTTCCACTAGATGTTGGAACATTGCTGCTATAACAGCCTCCACTCTTCTGGGAAGGCTTTCCACTAGATGTTGGAACATTGCTGCTATAACAGCCTCCACTCTTCTGGGAAGGCTTTCCACTAGATGTTGGAACATTGCTGCTATAACAGCCTCCACTCTTCTGGGAAGGCTTTCCACTAGATGTTGGAACATTGCTGCTATAACAGCCTCCACTCCTCTGGGAAGGCTTTCCACTAGATGTTGGAACATTGCTGCTATAACAGCCTCCACTCCTCTGGGAAGGCTTTCCACTAGATGTTGGAACATTGCTGCTATAACAGCCTCCACTCCTCTGGGAAGGCTTTCCACTAGATGTTGGAACATTGCTGCTATAACAGCCTCCACTCCTCTGGGAAGGCTTTCCACTAGATGTAGGAACATTGCTGCTATAACAGCCTCCACTCTTCTGGGAAGGCTTTCCACTAGATGTTGGAACATTGCTGCTATAACAGCCTCCACTCCTCTGGGAAGGCTTTCCACTAGATGTTGGAACATTGCTGCTATATCAGCCTCCACTCCTCTGGGAAGGCTTTCCACTAGATGTTGGAACATTGCTGCTATAACAGCCTCCACTCCTCTGGGAAGGCTTTCCACTAGATGTTGGAACATTGCTGCTATAACAGCCTCCACTCTTCTGGGAAGGCTTTCCACTGATGTTGAACATTGCTGCTATAACAGCCTCCACTCTTCTGGGAAGACTGATGTTGGAACATTGCTGCTATAACAGCCTCCACTCTTCTGGGAAGGCTTTCCACTAGATGTTGGAACATTGCTGCTATAACAGCCTCCACTCCTCTGGGAAGGCTTTCCACTAGATGTTGGAACATTGCTGCTATAACAGCCTCCACTCCTCTGGGAAGGCTTTCCACTAGATGTTGGAACATTGCTGCTATAACAGCCTCCACTCCTCTGGGAAGGCTTTCCACTAGATGTTGGAACATTGCTGCTATAACAGCCTCCACTCCTCTGGGAAGGCTTTCCACTAGATGTTGGAACATTGCTGCTATAACAGCCTCCACTCTTCTGGGAAGGCTTTCCACTAGATGTTGGAACATTGCTGCTATAACAGCCTCCACTCCTCTGGGAAGGCTTTCCACTAGATGTTGGAACATTGCTGCTATATCAGGGAAGGCTTTCCACTAGATGTTGGAACATTGCTGCTATAACAGCCTCCACTCCTCTGGGAAGGCTTTCCACTAGATGTTGGAACATTGCTGCTATAACAGCCTCCACTCCTCTGGGAAGGCTTTCCACTAGATGTTGGAACATTGCTGCTATAACAGCCTCCACTCTTCTGGGAAGGCTTTCCACTAGATGTTGGAACATTGTGCTATAACAGCCTCCACTCCTCTGGGAAGGCTTTCCACTAGATGTTGGAACATTGTGCTATAACAGCCTCCACTCCTCTGGGAAGGCTTTCCACTAGATGTTGGAACATTGTGCTATAACAGCCTCCACTCCTCTGGGAAGGCTTTCCACTAGATGTTGGAACATTGCTGCTATAACAGCCTCTACTCTTCTGGGAAGGCTTTCCACTAGATGTTGGAACATTGCTGCTATAACAGCCTCTACTCTTCTGGGAAGGCTTTCCACTAGATGTTGGAACATTGCTGCTATAACAGCCTCCACTCCTCTGGGAAGGCTTTCCACTAGATGTTGGAACATTGTGCTATAACAGCCTCTACTCTTCTGGGAAGGCTTTCCACTAGATGTTGGAACATTGCTGCTATAACAGCCTCTACTCTTCTGGGAAGGCTTTCCACTAGATGTTGGAACATTGTGCTATAACAGCCTCCACTCTTCTGGGAAGGCTTTCCACTAGATGTTGGAACATTGCTGCTATAACAGCCTCCACTCCTCTGGGAAGGCTTTCCACTAGATGTTGGAACATTGCTGCTATAACAGCCTCCACTCCTCTGGGAAGGCTTTCCACTAGATGTTGGAACATTGCTGCTATAACAGCCTCCACTCCTCTGGGAAGGCTTTCCACTAGATGTTGGAACATTGCTGCTATAACAGCCTCCACTCTTCTGGGAAGGCTTTCCACTAGATGTAGGAACATTGCTGCTATAACAGCCTCCACTCTTCTGGGAAGGCTTTCCACTAGATGTAGGAACATTGCTGCTATAACAGCCTCCACTCCTCTGGGAAGGCTTTCCACTAGATGTTGGAACATTGCTGCTATAACAGCCTCCACTCCTCTGGGAAGGCCTTCCACTAGATGTTGGAACATTGCTGCTATAACAGCCTCCACTCTTCTGGGAAGGCTTTCCACTAGATGTTGGAACATTGCTGATATAACAGCCTCCACTCCTCTGGGAAGGCTTTCCACTAGATGTTGGAACATTGCTGCTATAACAGCCTTCACTCTTCTGGGAAGACTTTCCACTAGATGTTGGAACATTGCTGCTATAACAGCCTCCACTCTTCTGGGAAGGCTTTCCACTAGATGTTGGAACATTGCTGAGGGGGATTTACTTCCATTCAGACACGAGCATTAGTGAGGACGGGCACTGATGTTGGGCGATTAGGCGTGGCACGCAGTTGGCCTTACAATTCATACCAAAATGTGTTCGATGGGTTTGAGGTCAGGGCTCTGAGCAGGCCAGTCAAGTTCTTCCACACCAATCTCAACAAACCATTTCTGTATGGACCTCACTTTGTGCACAGGGGGCCTTGTCATGCTGAAACAGGAAAGGGCCTTCCCCAAACTGTTGCCACAAGGTTGGAAGCACAGAATCATCTAGAATGTAATTGTATGCTGTGGCGTTAAGATTTCCCTTCACTGGAAATAAGGGGCCTAGTCCGAACCATGAAAAACGGCCCCAGACCATTATTCCTCCTCCACCAAACTTTACAGTTGGCACTATGCATTGGGACAGGTAGTGTTTTCCTGGCATCCGCCAACCCAGATTTGTCCGACGGACTGCCAGATGGTGAAGCGTGATTCATCAATCCCGCCAACGCTTGGCATTGCACATGGTGATCTTAGTATTGTGTGCCGCAGCTCGGCCATGGAAACCCATTTCATGAAACTCCCGACAGACTGTTAGTCGACTGATGTTGCTACCACAGGCAGTTTGGAACTTGGTAGTGAGAGTTGCAACCGAGGACGGACGGTTTTTACGCACTCTGCGCTTCAGCACTTGACGGTCCCATTCTGTGAGCTTGTGTGGTCTACCACTTCGTGGCTGAGCCGTTGTTGCTCCACAACGTTTCCAATTCACAATAACAGCCCTTTCAGTTGACCGGGGCAGCTCTAGCAGGGCAAAAATTTGACAAACTGACTTGTTGGAAAGGAGGCATCCTTTGACAGTGAATGCTGAAAGTCACTGAGCTCTTCAGTAAGGTCATTCTACTGCCAATGTTTGTCTATGGAGATTGCATGGCTGTGTGCTCGATTTTATACACCTGTCAGCAATGGGTGTGTCAGAAAATGGGTGTGGCTGAAATAGCCGAAACCACTCATTTGAAGGGGTGTCCACATACTTATGTACATTAGTATATGTTCACATGACTTTA
>NC_060181.1:2158284-2230784 GCF_021184085.1 Oncorhynchus gorbuscha
CAGTGATCCATGACTAAAGAGCTCTTTTCCAAGTAATTAAAGACTGACTGCAACTAGTAGGGACACAAGGACAAAGGGAGAGAGGGAGAGAGAGATGGAGAGAGGGAGAGAAATAAGGGAAAGAGAGAGGTAAAGAGGGAGTGAGATTAGGGGAAAACAGAGGGAGAGAGGGAGTGAGATTAGGGGAAAACAGAGGGAGAGAGGGAGTGAGATTAGGGGAAAACAGAGGGAGAGAGGGGGAGAGATTAGGGGAAAACAGAGGGAGTGAGATTAAGGGAAAACAGAGGGAGAGAGGGAGTGAGATTAGGGGAAAACAGAGGGAGAGAGGGAGTGAGATTAGGGGAAAACAGAGGGACAGAGGGAGTGAGATTAGGGGAAAACAGGGGGAGAGAGGGAGAGAGGGAGTGAGATTAGGGGAAAACAGAGGGAGTGAGATTAGGGGAAAACAGAGGGAGTGAGATTAAGGGAAAACAGAGGGAGAGAGGGGGTGAGATTAGGGGAAAACAGAGGGAGAGAGGGAGTGAGATTAGGGGAAAACAGAGGGAGAGAGGGAGTGAGATTAGGGGAAAACAGAGGGAGAGAGGGAGAGAGATTAGGGGAAAACAGAGGGAGTGCGATTAAGGGAAAACAGAGGGAGAGAGGGAGTGAGATTAGGGGAAAACAGAGGGAGAGAGGGAGTGAGATTAGGGGAAAACAGAGGGAGAGAGGGAGTGAGATTAGGGGAAAACAGAGGGACAGAGGGAGTGAGATTATGGGAAAACAGAGGGAGAGAGGGAGAGAGGGAGTGAGATTAGGGGAAAACAGAGGGAGTGAGATTAGGGGAAAACAGAGGAAGTGAGATTAAGGGAAAACAGAGGGAGAGAGGGGGTGAGATTAGGGGAAAACAGAGGGAGAGATGGAGTGAGATTAGGGGAAAACAGAGGGAGAGAGGAGGAGAGATTAGGGGAAAACAGAGGGAGTGAGATTAGAGTAAAACAGAGGGAGAGAGGGAGTGAGATTAGGGAAAACAGAGGGAGAGAGGGAGTGAGATTAGGGAAAACAGAGGGAGCGAGGGAGAGAGATTAGGGGAAAACAGAGGGAGTGAGATTAGGGGAAAACAGAGAGAGAGAGGGAGGGAGATTAGAGGAAAACAGAGGGAGAGAGGGAGAGAGATTAGGGGAAAACAGAGGGAGAGAGGGAGAGAGATTAGGGGAAAACAGAGGGAGTGAGATTAGGGGAAAACAGAGGGAGAGAGGGAGAGAGATTAGGGGAAAACAGAGGGAGGGAGGGAGAGAGATTAGGGGAAAACAGAGGGTGTGAGATTAGGGGAAAACAGAGGGAGAGAGGGAGAGAGATTAGGGGAAAACAGAGGGAGTGAGATTAGGGGAAAACAGAGGGAGAGAGGGAGTGAGATTAGGGGAAAACAGAAGGAGAGAGGGAGAGAGATTAGGGGAAAACAGAGGGAGTGAGATTAGGGGAAAACAGAGGGAGAGAGGGAGAGAGATTAGGGGAAAACAGAGGGAGGGAGGGAGAGAGATTAGGGGAAAACAGAGGGAGTGAGATTAGGGGAAAACAGAGGGAGAGAGGGAGTGAGATTAGGGGAAAACAGAAGGAGAGAGGGAGTTTGCTACAAAGATAGGTCTCAAAACATGAGGAACTGAAGAGCAAAAACATTTAGCCATTTACAGGTAGCTAGTAATTGGTTAATTAGATGTATCTAGCAATTGAGGCGGTCAAACGAGGGGGGGGGTTAGCGATTTGTGGAAATTCAGGATACTAGACATCTGGAACAGTATTGGAAGAGAGGATAAATGAGAGAGAAGAGAAGAGAGACAACAGAGAGGAGAGAGAGGAGACTAAATGTCTTGTAGGTTACACAGAGAGAAAAAATAGAAAATATGAGAGAGGAGAGAAGAGGGTGGAAAGAGGTGAGAGACCATTCAGGGATTTCATTATAAGGCCAATATTTAATTTAAAAACAGTTAGTGGCTGTGATAGGATAAAATTGAGGACATTGTATCTAGTACATTGTTGCTACTGCACAGTAGAAACCTATAAATATCAGGAAGAAACGACTGAGTGAAGAGAAAGAAACAGAAGAAATGTCACGACTTCCACCGAAGCCAGTCCTTCTCCTTGTTCAGGCGGCGGTCGGCGTCACGGGCGATCCACTTTTCATTTTCCATTTGTTTTGTCTTTGTTTTCCCATTAATTAACCCTCTGTTCCCCCATCGGCGTCTGTGAGTGATTGTTTCTATGTAGGAAGGTCCGTTATTGCGGGCTCTCTTTTGTATTGCATTGATTTATGTTGAGTAAAGTTTGTTTACTCATGTCTGCTTCCCTGCGCCTGACTCCTAACCAGCTACACACGAAGCCTAGATGACGGCTGTAGCTCGGCCACCTTCCACCACAGATATCTCATGGTCTAACAAACACTGGTGTAGCTCAGCCAACAAGAAATACCATGGTTGAACATGTCCCACTACCTGGGACAGGAAATACCATGGTTGAACATGTCCCACTACCTGGGACAGGAAATACCATGGTTGAACATGTCCAACTACCTGGGACAGGAAATACCATGGTTGAACATGTCCCACTACCTGGGACAGGAAATACCATGGTTGAACATGTCCAACTACCTGGGACAGGAAATACCATGGTTGAACCAACTACCTGGGACAGGAAATACCATGGTTGAACAGGTCCAACTACCTGGGACAGGAAAAATCCTGCAAATCATTTTACTCCATAAAATGACAATTCTCAAAATGACATGTTCCAATCCAAATCTGGTTCAAAATATTCTATAGAGTCATTTTACCAAATGCACTACATGGAGGTGAGGTTTGGCATCCGACCTGTAATTACAATTATAAGCACTGAGAGAAAAACACACACATACAGAATTCTGCAGGTATATCCTAGATACCCAGAAGAAAGGATTAAATAATGTATTGTAGCGCGGAACTCAGAAATATTCCCTTTAATTGTACATATAAAGAAAAGGACGCTGAAATGTTGTCACCATTTGAAATGAAGCCCTAAAACAACCTTACAATTCAAATCACTTGAAACCCAAGAGCTGAACCTTGAAAAGAGTCCCCTATGTCAGCTGTTATAAACACACTAAACAACACTATTGTCCAAGCACACAGGGAAATCAACCAGATTGTCATGGAAAATAAAACCTCCTATTTGACAAATTGGGGAAACGAAACAAAAACACTGAATCAACTAAAATGCTATTTGGCCTCAAAAGAGAACACAAAATTGGCAGAACATTTCTACTCGGTCAGAGATACAAACCAGAGACAGATCCTGACCAAATACAGGCTCAGCGACCAACAATTGGCTATGGAAAACAGGAGACACAAAAATACATGGCTGCCCATAGAGCAGCGTCTATGTGGTCACTGAACGACAGGGGAGGAAGAGATGCACTGCCTCCTCTACTGTGAGAAATACTCCCAATGCCACGAGTCCGACTGCAGGTGGCTCCCCTTCCCGTTCGGGTGGCGCTCGGCGGTCGTCGTCGCCGGCCTACTAGCTGCCACAGATTCTTTCCTCCCCCTCCTTGTCTGTTTATGGGCATCCCCTGTTTTAGTTGGTTGTAATTAGTTGGGCTTTATTGGTCAGCTGGCCGGCCTGGTTCTTTGTGAGGGATTGATTATTGTTGGTTGTATGTTAGTGTATAGTGGTGGTTGTATGTTAGTGGTGGTTGTATGTTAGTGGTGGTTGTATGTTAGTGTATAGTGGTGGTTGTATGTTAGTGTATAGTGGTGGTTGTATGTTAGTGTATAGTGGTGGTTGTATGTTAGTGTATAGTGGTGGTTGTATGTTAGTGTATAGTGGTGGTTGTATGTTAGTGTATAGTGGTGGTTGTATGTTAGTGTATAGTGGTGGTTGTATGTTAGTGTATAGTGGTGGTTGTATGTTAGTGTATAGTGGTGGTTGTATGTTAGTGTATAGTGGTGGTTGTATGTTAGTGTTGGTTGTATGTTAGTGTATAGTGGTGGTTGTATGTTAGTGTATAGTGGTGGTTGTATGTTAGTGTATAGTGGTGGTTGTATGTTAGTGTATAGTGGTGGTTGTATGTTAGTGTTGGTTGTATGTTAGTGTATAGTGTTGGTTGTATGTTAGTGTATAGTGGTGGTTGTATGTTAGTGTATAGTGGTGGTTGTATGTTAGTGTATAGTGGTGGTTGTATGTTAGTGGTGGTTGTATGTTAGTGGTGGTTGTATGTTAGTGTATAGTGGTGGTTGTATGTTAGTGGTGGTTGTATGTTAGAGTGTAGTGGTGGTTGTATGTTAGTGTTGGTTGTATGTTAGTGTATAGTGGTGGTTGTATGTTAGTGTATAGTGGTGGTTGTATGTTAGTGTTGGTTGTATGTTAGTGTATAGTGGTGGTTGTATGTTAGTGTATAGTGGTGGTTGTATGTTAGTGTATAGTGGTGGTTGTATGTTAGTGTATAGTGGTGGTTGTATGTTAGTGTATAGTGGTGGTTGTATGTTAGTGTATAGTGGTGGTTGTATGTTAGTGTATAGTGGTGGTTGTATGTTAGTGTATAGTGGTGGTTGTATGTTAGTGTATAGTGGTGGTTGTATGTTAGTGGTGGTTGTATGTTAGTGTATAGTGGTGGTTGTATGTTAGTGGTGGTTGTATGTTAGTGTATAGTGGTGGTTCTATGTTAGTGTATAGTGGTGGTTGTATGTTAGTGTATAGTGGTGGTTGTATGTTAGTGTATAGTGGTGGTTGTATGTTAGTGTATAGTGGTGGTTGTATGTTAGTGTATAGTGTTGGTTGTATGTTAGTGTATAGTGGTGGTTGTATGTTAGTGTATAGTGGTGGTTGTATGTTAGTGTATAGTGGTGGTTGTATGTTAGTGTATAGTGGTGGTTGTATGTTAGTGTATAGTGGTGGTAGTATGTTAGTGTATAGTGGTGGTTGTATGTTAGTGTATAGTGGTGGTTGTATGTTAGTGTATAGTGGTGGTTGTATGTTAGTGTATAGTGGTGGTTGTATGTTAGTGTATAGTGGTGGTTGTATGTTAGTGTATAGTGGTGGTTGTATGTTAGTGGTGGTTGTATGTTAGTGTATAGTGGTGGTTGTATGTTAGTGGTGGTTGTATGTTAGAGTATAGTGCTGCACTGTGGAACGTGTTGGTTGTATGTTGTATGTCTGTTTATGGGCATCCCCTGTTTTAGTTGGTTGTAATTAGTTGGGCTTTATTAGTCAGCCGGCCCGCCTGGTTCTCTGTGCGGGATTGATTATTGTAACCCTGGTGTTTGTTATTGTTTGTTACCACGGGTTCACCGTGTCTGGGGCATTTGGTTTTGAGCACCCAGTGTTTAGTGGGGTGGCCGTGGTTCACCGTGTCTGCATTAAAGGAACACTATATTGAACTCTCTGTTTTCCTGCGCCTGACTTCCCACTCACGACACCCAGTACCTTACACCCAAATAAGATTATATTGTTTAAAGAAAATATCTCAATCAATTCCCAACTTCTCTGCATTTACTAAAAAACATAACACTGGGATTTATTCTGAGTGAGGGAGAAACAACAAATGTTACTGCAAGATATTTACAGTACCAGTCAAACGTTTGGACTCACCTACTCATTCCAGGGTTTTCTAGATTGTTTTCTACATTGTAGAATAATAGCGAAGACATCAAAACTATGACATAACACATATGGAATCATGTAGTAACCAAAAAAGTGTTAAACAAATCAAAATATATGTTATATTTGAGTCTGCACTCTTTTGCATTCTCCCAACCAGCTTTATGAGGTAGCCACCTGGAATGCATTTCAATTAACAGGTGTGCCTTGTTAAAAGGTCATTTGTGGAATTTATTTCCTTCTTAATGAGTTTGAGCCAATCAGTTGTGTTGTGACAAGGTAGGGTTGGTATACAGAATATAGCCCTATTTGCTAAAAGACCAAGACCATATTATGGCATGAACAGCTTAAATAAGCAAAGATAAATGTTTACCTAATAACAGTTCATGGGCAATTACATCAAAAGCAGCACTGAAATCCAGCAACACTTCCTGTCACTCATACTCTTTAACCAATCATCTATCATTTGTGCTAAGACCGTACTCGTAGAATGCCCTTCTTTGTATTCTGGGCCCACCCCATACATCAAGCACTTATGAAACAAATGAGAGATTGGTGTAGATATTTGGTTAGCTGTACCTCTAAAGAAATTTGGCGTCATTATCTGCACCAGGTGACTTGTCATATGAAAGAGGAAACAACATCCTTCCCATCTCTTCCCTTTCTACCTCTTCCCTTTCTGTCTCTTCCCTTTCTACCTCTTCCCTTTCTACCTCTTCCCTTTCTGTCTCTTCCCTTTCTACCTCTTCCCTTTCTACCTCTTCCCTTTCTACCTCTTCCCTTTCTACCTCTTCCCTTTCTACCTCTTCCCTTTCTACCTCTTCCCTTTCTGTCTCTTCCCTTTCTACCTCTTCCCTTTCTACCTCTTCCCTTTCTACCTCTTCCCTTTCTGTCTCTTCCCTTTCTACCTCTTCCCTTTCTACCTCTTCCCTTTCTACCTCTTCCCTTTCTACCTCTTCCCTTTCTACCTCTTCCCTTTCTACCTCTTCCCTTTCTACCTCTTCCCTTTCTACCTCTTCCCTTTCTACCTCTAACCTTTCTACCGCTTCCCTTTCTACCTCTTCCCTTTCTACCTCTTCCCTTTCTACCTCTTCCCTTTCTACCTCTTCCCTTTCTACCTCTTCCCTTTCTACCTCTTCCCTTTCTACCTCTTCCCTTTCTACCTCTTCCCTTTCTACCTCTTCCCTTTCTGTCTCTTCCCTTTCTGTCTCTTCCCTTTCTACCTCTTCCCTTTCTACCTCTTCCCTTTCTACCTCTTCCCTTTCTGTCTCTTCCCTTTCTACCTCTTCCCTTTCTACCTCTTCCCTTTCTAACTCTTCCCTGTCAGTGAAACCATCATCATGTTGTTGTATATAACTGACAGTAATACACAGTGGAACCATCATCATGTTGTTGTATATAACTGACAGTAATACACAGTGGAACCATCATCATGTTGTTGTATATAACTGACAGTAATACACAGTGGAACCATCATCATGTTGTTGTATATAACTGACAGTAATACACAGTGGAACCATCATCATGTTGTATATAACTGACAGTAATACACAGTGGAACCATCATCATGTTGTATATAACTGACAGTAATACACAGTGGAACCATCATCATGTTGTTGTATATAACTGACAGTAATACACAGTGGAACCATCATCATGTTGTATATAACTGACAGTAATACACAGTGGAACCATCATCATGTTGTTGTATATAACTGACAGTAATACACAGTGGAACCATCATCATGTTGTATATAACTGACAGTAATACATAGTGGAACCATCATCATGTTGTTGTATATAACTGACAGTAATACATAGTGGAACCATCATCATGTTGTATATAACTGACAGTAATACACAGTGGAACCATCACCATGTTGTTGTATATAACTGACAGTAATACACAGTGGAACCATCATCATGTTGTTGTATATAACTGACAGTAATACATAGTGGAACCATCATCATGTTGTTGTATATAACTGACAGTAATACATAGTGGAACCATCACCATGTTGTTGTATATAACTGACAGTAATACACAGTGGAACCATCATCATGTTGTTGTATATAACTGACAGTAATACACAGTGGAACCATCATCATGTTGTATATAACTGACAGTAATACACAGTGGAACCATCATCATGTTGTATATAACTGACAGTAATACATAGTGGAACCATCATCATGTTGTTGTATATAACTGACAGTAATACACAGTGGAACCATCATCATGTTGTATATAACTGACAGTAATACACAGTGGAACCATCATCATGTTGTATATAACTGACAGTAATACACAGTGGAACCTTCATCACGTTGTATATAACTGACAGTAATACACAGTGGAACCATCATCATGTTGTATATAACTGACAGTAATACACAGTGGAACCATCATCATGTTGTATATAACTGACAGTAATACACAGTGGAACCATCATCATGTTGTTGTATATAACTGACAGTAATACACAGTGGAACCATCATCATGTTGTATATAACTGACAGTAATACATAGTGGAACCATCATCATGTTGTTGTATATAACTGACAGTAATACATAGTGGAACCATCATCATGTTGTATATAACTGACAGTAATACACAGTGGAACCATCACCATGTTGTTGTATATAACTGACAGTAATACACAGTGGAACCATCATCATGTTGTTGTATATAACTGACAGTAATACATAGTGGAACCATCATCATGTTGTTGTATATAACTGACAGTAATACATAGTGGAACCATCACCATGTTGTTGTATATAACTGACAGTAATACACAGTGGAACCATCATCATGTTGTTGTATATAACTGACAGTAATACACAGTGGAACCATCATCATGTTGTATATAACTGACAGTAATACACAGTGGAACCATCATCATGTTGTATATAACTGACAGTAATACATAGTGGAACCATCATCATGTTGTTGTATATAACTGACAGTAATACACAGTGGAACCATCATCATGTTGTATATAACTGACAGTAATACACAGTGGAACCATCATCATGTTGTATATAACTGACAGTAATACACAGTGGAACCTTCATCACGTTGTATATAACTGACAGTAATACACAGTGGAACCATCATCATGTTGTATATAACTGACAGTAATACACAGTGGAACCATCATCATGTTGTATATAACTGACTGTAATACACAGTGGAACCATCATCATGTTGTATATAACTGACAGTAATACACAGTGGAACCTTCATCACGTTGTCGTATATAACTGACAGTAATACACAGTGGAACCATCATCATGTTGTTGTATATAACTGACTGTAATACATAGTGGAACCATCATCATGTTGTTGTATATAACTGACAGTAATACATAGTGGAACCATCATCATGTTGTATATAACTGACAGTAATACACAGTGGAACCATCATCATGTTGTTCTATATAACTGACAGTAATACATAGTGGAACCATCATCATGTTGTATATAACTGACAGTAATACACAGTGGAACCATCATCATGTTGTTGTATATAACTGACAGTAATACACAGTGGAACCATCACCATGTTGTTGTATATAACTGACAGTAATACACAGTGGAAGCATCATAATGTTGTTGTATATAACTGACAGTAATACACAGTGGAACCATCATCATGTTGTATATAACTGACAGTAATACACAGTGGAACCATCATCATGTTGTTGTATATAACTGACATTAATACACAGTAGAACCATCATCATGTTGTATATAACTGACAGTAATACACAGTGGAACCATCATCATGTTGTTGTATATAACTGACATTAATACACATTAGAACCATCATCATGCTGTATATAACTGACAGTAATACACAGTGGAACCATCATCATGTTGTATATAACTGACAGTAATACACAGTGGAACCATCATCATGTTGTTGTATATAACTGACAGTAATACATAGTGGAACCATCATCATGTTGTATATAACTGACAGTAATACATAGTGGAACCATCATCATGTTGTTGTATATAACTGACAGTAATACACAGTGGAACCATCATCATGTTGTTGTATATAACTGACAGTAATACATAGTGGAACCATCATCATGTTGTTGTATATAACTGACAGTAATACATAGTGGAACCATCATCATGTTGTATATAACTGACAGTAATACACAGTGGAACCATCATCATGTTGTTGTATATAACTGACAGTAATACATAGTGGAACCATCATCATGTTGTTGTATATAACTGACAGTAATACATAGTGGAACCATCATCATGTTGTATATAACTGACAGTAATACACAGTGGAACCATCATCATGTTGTATATAACTGACAGTAATACATAGTGGAACCATCATCATGTAAGTCGCTCTGGATAAGAGTGTCTGCTAAATGACTTAAATGTAAATGTAATGTAAATGTTGTATATAACTGACAGTAATACACAGTGGAACCATCATCATGTTGTTGTATATAACTGACAGTAATACATAGTGGAACCATCATCATGTTGTTGTTTAAAACTGACAGTAATACACAGTGGAACCATCATCATGCTGTATATAACTGACAGTAATACACAGTGGAACCATCATCATGTTGTTGTATATAACTGACAGTAATACATAGTGGAACCATCATCATGTTGTATATAACTGACAGTAATACACAGTGGAACCATCATCATGTTGTATATAACTGACAGTAATACACAGTGGAACCATCATCATGTTGTATATAACTGACAGTAATACACAGTGGAACCATCATCATGTTGTTGTATATAACTGACAGTAATACATAGTGTGACCATCATCATGTTGTATATAACTGACAGTAATACACAGTGGAACCATCATCATGTTGTTGTATATAACTGACAGTAATACACAGTGGAACCATCATCATGTTGTTGTATATAACTGACAGTAATACACAGTGGAACCATCATCATGTTGTTGTATATAACTGACAGTAATACATAGTGGAACCATCATCATGTTGTTGTATATAACTGACAGTAATACACAGTGGATGCATCATCATGTTGTTGAATATAACTGACAGTAATACACAGTGGAACCATCATCATGTTGTTGTATATAACTGACAGTAATACACAGTGGATGCATCATCATGTTGTTGTATATAACTGACAGTAATACACAGTGGAACCATCATCATGTTGTATATAACTGACAGTAATACACAGTGGAACCATCATCTTGTTGTATATAACTGACAGTAATACACAGTGGAACCATCATCATGTTGTTGTATATAACTGACAGTAATACATAGTGGAACCATCATCATGTTGTATATAACTGACAGTAATACACAGTGGAACCATCATCATGTTGTTGTATATAACTGACAGTAATACACAGTGGAACCATCATCATGTTGTATATAACTGACAGTAATACACAGTGGAACCATCATCATGTTGTATATAACTGACAGTAATACACAGTGGAACTGTCATGCAGGTGAAAGAGGACCCAAAAGCGACTTAACAGAAACAGAGTTTATTTAAGTCCAAACAGGGAATAACAGAAATCCTCTAGTCTGTAGAGGGGAAATAACTGGAGAAGCGGCCACAGACTGCAGGTCGCTTCGGGTAGGCGCAGGCCGTAGTAGACAGAGACACCTGCTCACACACAGCATCTGATGAAGGCAAAAAACACGACAGGACAGGGCGATACACAATCACAGCAAAAACACGACAGGACAGGGCGAAACGCAATCACAGCATGGTGAATACTAAACAAGGAACCGACGGGACAGGAACGGAACACAAAGGAATAAATAGGGACTCTAATCAGGGGAAAGGATCGGGAACAGGTGTGGGAAGACTAAATGATGATTAGGGGAATAGGAACAGCTGGGAGCAGGAACGGAACGATAGAGAGAAGAGAGAGCGAGAGAGTGAGAGGGGGAGGGGGATAGAAAGAGGGAAAGAACCCAATAAGACCAGCAGAGGGAAACGAACAGAATGGGGAGCACAGGGACAAGACATGATAATAAATGACAAACATGACAGTACCCCCCCCACTCACCGAGCGCCTCCTGGCGCACTCGAGGAGGAATCCTGGCGGCAACGGAGGAAATCATCGATGAGTGAACGGTCCAGCACGTCCCGAGACGGAACCCAACTCCTCTCCTCAGGACCGTAACCCTCCCAATCCACTAAGTATTGGTGACCCCGTCCCCGAGAACGCATGTCCATGATCTTATGTACCTTGTAAATAGGTGCGCTCTCGACAAGGACGGGAGGGGAGGAGGGAAGACGAACGGGGGGTGCGAAGAAAGGGCTTAACACAGGAGACATGGAAGACAGGATGGACGCGACGAAGATGTCGCGGAAGAAGCAGTCGCACAGCGACAGGATTGACGACCTGGGAGACACGGAACGGACCAATGAACCGCGGAGTCAACTTACGAGAAGCTGTCGTAAGAGGAAGGTTGCGAGTGGAAAGCCACACTCTCTGGCCGCAACAATACCTTGGACTCTTAATCCTGCGTTTATTGGCGGCTCTCACCGTCTGTGCCCTGTAACGGCAAAGTGCAGACCTCACCCTCCTCCAGGTGCGCTCACAACGTTGGACAAACGCTTGAGCGGAGGGAACGCTGGACTCGGCAAGCTGGGATGAGAACAGAGGAGGCTGGTAACCCAGACTACTCTGAAACGGAGATAACCCGGTAGCAGACGAAGGAAGCGAATTGTGAGCGTATTCTGCCCAGGGGAGCTGTTCTGCCCAAGACGCAGGGTTTCTGAAAGAAAGGCTGCGTAGTATGCGACCAATCGTCTGATTGGCCCTCTCTGCTTGACCGTTAGACTGGGGATGAAACCCGGAAGAGAGACTGACGGACGCACCAATCAAACGACAGAACTCCCTCCAAAACTGTGACGTGAATTGCGGGCCTCTGTCTGAAACGGCGTCTAACGGGAGGCCATGAATTCTGAATACATTCTCAATAATGATTTGTGCCGTCTCCTTAGCGGAAGGAAGTTTAGCGAGGGGAATGAAATGTGCCGCCTTAGAGAACCTATCGACAACCGTCAGAATCACAGTCTTCCCCGCAGACAAAGGCAGACCGGTAATGAAGTCTAAGGCAATGTGAGACCATGGTCGAGAAGGAATGGGGAGCGGTCTGAGACGACCGGCAGGAGGAGAGTTACCCGACTTAGTCTGCGCGCAGTCCGAACAAGCAGCCACGAAACGGCGCGTGTCACGCTCCTGAGTCGGCCACCAAAAGCGCTGGCGAATAGACGCAAGAGTGCCTCGAACACCGGGATGACCAGCTAACTTGGCAGAGTGAGCCCACTGAAGAACAGCCAGACGAGTGGAAACAGGAACGAAAAGGAGGTTACTAGGACAAGCGCGCGGCGACGCAGTGTGCGTGAGTGCTTGCTTAACCTGTCTTTCAATTCCCCAGACTGTTAACCCGACAACACGCCCATAAGGAAGAATCCCCTCGGGATCAGTAGAAGCCACAGAAGAACTAAACAGACGGGATAAGGCATCAGGCTTGGTGTTCTTGCTACCCGGACGGTAAGAAATCACAAACTCGAAACGAGCGAAAAACAACGCCCAACGAGCTTGACGGGCATTAAGTCGTTTGGCAGAACGGATGTACTCAAGGTTCTTATGGTCTGTCCAAACGACAAAAGGAACGGTCGCCCCCTCCAACCACTGTCGCCATTCGCCTAGGGCTAAGCGGATGGCGAGCAGTTCACGGTTACCCACATCATAGTTGCGCTCAGATGGCGACAGGCGATGAGAAAAATAAGCGCAAGGATGAACCTTATCGTCAGACTGGAAGCGCTGGGATAGAATGGCTCCCACGCCTACCTCTGAAGCGTCAACCTCGACAATGAATTGTCTAGTGACGTCAGGAGTAACGAGGATAGGAGCGGACGTAAAACGTTCTTTTAGAAGATCAAAAGCTCCCTGGGCGGAACCGGACCACTTAAAACACGTCTTGACAGAAGTAAGAGCTGTGAGAGGGGCAGCAACTTGACCGAAATTACGAATGAAACGCCGATAGAAATTAGCGAAACCTAAAAAGCGCTGCAACTCGACACGTGACCTTGGAACGGGCCAATCACTGACAGCTTGGACCTTAGCGGAATCCATCTGAATGCCTTCAGCGGAAATAACGGAACCGAGAAAAGTAACGGAGGAGACATGAAAAGAGCACTTCTCAGCCTTTACGTAGAGACAATTCTCTAAAAGGCGCTGTAGAACACGTCGAACGTGCTGAACATGAATCTCGAGTGACGGAGAAAAAATCAGGATATCGTCAAGATAGACAAAAACAAAAATGTTCAGCATGTCTCTCAGAACATCATTAACTAATGCCTGAAAAACAGCTGGCGCATTGGCGAGACCGAACGGCAGAACCCGGTACTCAAAATGCCCTAACGGAGTGTTAAACGCCGTTTTCCACTCGTCCCCCTCTCTGATGCGCACGAGATGGTAAGCGTTACGAAGGTCCAACTTAGTAAAGCACCTGGCTCCCTGCAGAATCTCGAAGGCTGATGACATAAGGGGAAGCGGATAACGATTCTTAACCGTTATGTCATTCAGCCCTCGATAATCCACGCAGGGGCGCAGAGTACCGTCCTTCTTCTTAACAAAAAGAACCCCGCCCCGGCCGGAGAAGAAGAAGGCACTATGGTACCGGCGTCAAGAGACACAGACAAATAATCCTCGAGAGCCTTACGTTCGGGAGCCGACAGAGAGTATAGTCTACCTCGAGGAGGAGTGGTCCCCGGAAGGAGATCAATACTACAATCATACGACCGGTGAGGAGGAAGGGAGTTGGCTCGGGACCGACTGAAGACCGTGCGCAGATCATGATATTCCTCCGGCACTCCTGTCAAATCGCCAGGTTCCTCCTGGGAAGTAGGGACAGAAGAAACGGGAGGGATGGCAGACATTAAACACTTCACATGACAAGAAACGTTCCAGGATAGGATAGAATTACTAGACCAATTAATAGAAGGATTATGACATACTAGCCAGGGATGACCCAAAACAACAGGTGTAAACGGTGAACGGAAAATCAAAAAGAAATAGTCTCACTGTGGTTACCAGATACTGTGAGGGTTAAAGGTAGTGTCTCAAATCTGATACTGGGAAGATGACTACCATCTAAGGCGAACATGGGCGTAGGCTTCTCTAACTCTCTGAAAGGAATGTCATGTTTCCGAACCCATGCTTCGTCCATGAAACAACCCTCAGCCCCAGAGTCTATCAAGGCACTACATGTAGCACCCGAACCGGTCCAGCGTAGGTGGACCGACAAAGTAGTACAGGACTTTGATGGAGAGACTTGAGTAGTTGCGCTCACCTGTAGCCCTCCGCTTACAGATGAGCTCTGGCTTTTACTGGACATGAATTAACAAAATGTCCAGCAACTCCGCAATAGAGGCACAGGCGGTTGGTGATCCTCCGTTCCCTCTCCTTATTCGAGATGCGAATCCCTCCCAGCTGCATGGGCTCAGTCTCAAAGCCAGAGGAGGGAGATGGTTGCGATGCGGAGCAGGGAAACACCGTTGATGCGAGCTCTCTTCCACGAGCCCGGTGACGAAGATCTACCCGTCGTTCTATGCGGATGGCGAGAGCAATCAAAGAGTCCACATCTGAAGGAACCTCCCGGGAGAGAATCTCATCCTTAACCACTGCGTGGAGTCCCTCCAGAAAACGAGCGAGCAGCGCCGGCTCGTTCCACTCACTAGAGGCAGCAAGAGTGCGAAACTCAATAGAATAATCCGTTATGGACCGTTCACCTTGGCATAAGGAAGCCAGGGCCCTAGAAGCCTCCCCACCAAAAACTGAACGGTCAAAAACCCGAATCATCTCCTCTTTAAAGTTCTGGAATTTGTTAGAGCAATCAGCCCTTGCCTCCCAGATAGCTGTGCCCCATTCTCGAGCCCGGCCAGTAAGGAGTGAAATGACGTAAGCAACCCGAGCTCTCTCTCTAGAGTATGTGTTGGGTTGGAGAGAGAACACAATCTCACACTGCGTGAGAAAGGAGCGGCACTCAGTGGGCTGCCCGGAGTAGCAAGGTGGGTTATTAACCCTAGGTTCTGGAGGCTCGGCAGGCCAGGAAGTAACAGGTGGCACGAGACGTAGACTCTGGAACTGTCCAGAGAGGTCGGAAACCTGAGCGGCCAGGTTCTCCACGGCATGGCGAGCAGCAGACAATTCCTGCTCGTGTCTGCCGAGCATGGCTCCTTGGATCTCGACGGCAGTGTAACGAGCGTCTGAAGTCGCTGGGTCCATTCCTTGGTCGGTTCCTTCTGTCATGCAGGTGAAAGAGGACCCAAAAGCGACTTAACAGAAACAGAGTTTATTTAAGTCCAAACAGGGAATAACAGAAATCCTCTAGTCTGTAGAGGGGAAATAACTGGAGAAGCGGCCACAGACTGCAGGTCGCTTCGGGTAGGCGCAGGCCGTAGTAGACAGAGACACCTGCTCACACGCAGCATCTGATGAAGGCAAAAAACACGACAGGACAGGGCGATACACAATCACAGCAAAAACACGACAGGACAGGGCGAAACGCAATCACAGCATGGTGAATACTAAACAAGGAACCGACGGGACAGGAACGGAACACAAAGGAATAAATAGGGACTCTAATCAGGGGAAAGGATCGGGAACAGGTGTGGGAAGACTAAATGATGATTAGGGGAATAGGAACAGCTGGGAGCAGGAACGGAACGATAGAGAGAAGAGAGAGCGAGAGAGTGAGAGGGGGAGGGGGATAGAAAGAGGGAAAGAACCCAATAAGACCAGCAGAGGGAAACGAACAGAATGGGGAGCACAGGGACAAGACATGATAATAAATGACAAACATGACAGGAACCATCATCATGTTGTTGTATATAACTGACAGTAATACACAGTGGAACCATCATCATGTTGTTGTATATAACTGACAGTAATACACAGTGGAACCATCATCATGTTGTTGTATATAACTGACAGTAATACACAGTGGAACCATCATCATGTTGTTGTATATAACTGACAGTAATACACAGTGGAACCATCATCATGTTGTTGTATATAACTGACAGTAATACACAGTGGAACCATCATCATGTTGTATATAACTGACAGTAATACACAGTGGAACCATCATCATGTTGTATATAACTGACAGTAATACACAGTGGAACCATCATCATGTTGTATATAACTGACAGTAATACACAGTGGAACCATCATCATGTTGTTGTATATAACTGACAGTAATACACAGTGGAACCATCATCATGTTGTTGTATATAACTGACAGTAATACACAGTGGAACCATCATCATGTTGTATATAACTGACAGTAATACACAGTGGAACCATCATCATGTTGTATATAACTGACAGTAATACACAGTGGAACCATCATCATGTTGTATATAACTGACAGTAATACACAGTGGAACCATCATCATGTTGTATATAACTGACAGTAATACACAGTGGAACCATCATCATGTTGTTGTATATAACTGACAGTAATACACAGTGGAACCATCATCATGTTGTATATAACTGACAGTAATACACAGTGGAACCATCATCATGTTGTTGTATATAACTGACAGTAATACACAGTGGAACCATCATCATGTTGTTGTATATAACTGACAGTAATACACAGTGGAACCATCATCATGTTGTATATAACTGACAGTAATACACAGTGGAACCATCATCATGTTGTATATAACTGACAGTAATACACAGTGGAACCATCATCATGTTGTTGTATATAACTGACAGTAATACATAGTGGAACCATCATCATGTTGTATATAACTGACAGTAATACACAGTGGAACCATCATCATGTTGTTGTATATAACTGACAGTAATACACAGTGGAACCATCATCATGTTGTTGTATATAACTGACAGTAATACACAGTGGAACCATCATCATGTTGTTGTATATAACTGACAGTAATACACAGTGGAACCATCATCATGTTGTTGTATATAACTGACAGTAATACACAGTGGAACCATCATCATGTTGTATATAACTGACAGTAATACACAGTGGAACCATCATCATGTTGTATATAACTGACAGTAATACACAGTGGAACCATCATCATGTTGTTGTATATAACTGACAGTAATACATAGTGGAACCATCATCATGTTGTATATAACTGACAGTAATACACAGTGGAACCATCATCATGTTGTTGTATATAACTGACAGTAATACACAGTGGAACCATCATCATGTTGTTGTATATAACTGACAGTAATACATAGTGGAACCATCATCATGTTGTATATAACTGACAGTAATACACAGTGGAACCATTATCATGTTGTTGTATATAACTGACAGTAATACACAGTGGAACCATCATCATGTTGTTGTATATAACTGACATTAAAACACAGTAGAACCATCATCATGTTGTATATAACTGACAATAATACACAGTGGAACCATCATCATGTTGTTGTATATAACTGACATTAATACACATTAGAACCATCATCATGTCGTATATAACTGACAGTAATACACAGTGGAACCATCATCATGTTGTATATAACTGACAGTAATACACAGTGGAACCATCATCATGTTGTTGTATATAACTGACAGTAATACACAGTGGAACCATCATCATGTCGTTTATAACTGACAGTAATACACAGTGGAACCATCATCATGTTGTTGTATATAACTGACAGTAATACATAGTGGAACCATCATCATGTTGTATATAACTGACAGTAATACACAGTGGAACCATCATCATGTTGTATATAACTGACTAAAAACACAGTGGAACCATCATCATGTTGTTGTATATAACTGACATTAATACACAGCAGAACCATCATCATGTTGCATATAACTGACATTAATACACAGTGGAACCATCATCATGTTGTTGTATATAACTGACATTAATACACAGTAGAACCATCATCATGTTGTATATAACTGACAGTAATACACAGTGGAACCATCATCATGTTGTTGTATATAACTGACAGTAATACACAGTGGAACCATCATCATGTTGTTGTATATAACTGACAGTAATACATAGTGGAACCATCATCATGTTGTATATACCTGACAGTAATACACAGTGGAACCATCATCATGTTGTTGTATATAACTGACAGTAATACATAGTGGAACCATCATCATGTTGTATATAACTGACAGTAATACACAGTGGAACCATCATCATGTTGTATATAACTGACTAAAAACACAGTGGAACCATCATCATGTTGTTGTATATAACTGACATTAATACACAGCAGAACCATCATCATGTTGCATATAACTGACATTAATACACAGTGGAACCATCATCATGTTGTTGTATATAACTGACATTAATACACAGTAGAACCATCATCATGTTGTTGTATATAACTGACAGTAATACACAGTGGAACCATCATCATGTTGTTGTATATAACTGACAGTAATACATAGTGGAACCATCATCATGTTGTATATACCTGACAGTAATACACAGTGGAACCATCATCATGTTGTATATAACTGACAGTAATACATAGTGGAACCATCATCATGTTGTATATAACTGACAGTAATACACAGTGGAACCATCATCATGTTGTATATAACTGACAGTAATACATAGTGGAACCATCATCATGTTGTATATAACTGACAGTAATACACAGTGGAACCATCATCATGTTGTTGTATATAACTGACAGTAATACACAGTGGAACCATCATCATGTTGTTGTATATAACTGACAGTAATACACAGTGGAACCATCATCATGTTGTATATAACTGACAGTAAAACTGACAGTAATACACAGTGGAACCATCATCATGTTGTATATAACTGACAGTAATACACAGTGGAACCATCATCATGTTGTTGTATATAACTGACAGTAATTCATAGTGGAACCATCATCACGTTGTATATAACTGACAGTAATACACAGTGGAACCATCATCATGTTGTTGTATATAACTGACAGTAATACATAGTAGAACCATCATCATGTTGTATATAACTGACAGTAATACACAGTGGAACCATCATCATGTTGTATATAACTGACAGTAATACACAGTGGAACCATCATCATGTTGTATATAACTGACAGTAATACACAGTGGAACCATCATCATGTTGTATATAACTGACAGTAATACATAGTCGAATCATCATCATGTTGTATAACTTCCGGGTTGGAGCGAGCGGTCGCATCCGCACTTCGGTCCGCAGGTAGTATAACTTTTCATTACATTTCATTATAGTACAACGGTTTGATTTGTCTAATCTTAGCAATTTCTTCTTAGCTAGCTACATAGCCGTCTTTGTATCAAAGATAATTGCGTAATTATCGTATTTCGTCGGCCTAACGTAGTCTACACTGCTATCTGCCCAGCAGCTAGCCAGCTAGCAAACGTCCACCGTCTACCGAATAGCAGCACTGTAGAAACTATTACACTCAACTCAACGACTTCATTAGTGTAGTGTTAGCTAGCTACATAGTTGTCTTTGCTGTCTTCGAATCCAAGATAATTATGTAGTTTAGAGTGTGTAGTCTTAGAGTGATTATCTTAATTCACCGAGGTCAGCTAGCCAGCTATTTGTCGTCCTTAACGTAGGAGACACTGCTAGCTAGCCAACGTCTACCGAATAGAACTTCCGCACTCAACAACCCGGTCGCATTCCGCTTCGCTCCACAGGTAGTATCACATTTTCATTTCATTTCATCACAGTACAACGGTTTGATTTGTTTGATCATAGCTAGCTACATAGCTAGCTACATAGCCGTCTTTGTATCAAAGATAATTGTGTAGTCTAGAGCGACTTTCTAGGTTAGCTAGCCAGCTATTGTCGTTCTTTTAACGCAACGTAACGTAATCAACACTGCTAGCTAACCAGCTAGCCCCCGAATAGCAGCACTGTAGAAACTATTACACTCAACGGAACGACTTGATTAGTGTAGTGTCAACAACGCAGACACTGCCAGCTAGCCTACAAAGTCAACAACGCAGCCACTGCCAGCTAGCCTACTTCAGCAGTACTGTATCATTTTAATCATTTTAGTCAATAAGATTCTTGCTACGTAAGCTTAACTTTCTGAACATTCGAGACGTGTAGTCCACTTGTCATTCCAATCTCCTTTGCATTAGCGTAGCCTCTTCTGTAGCCTGTCAACTATGTGTCTGTCTATCCCTGTTCTCTCCTCTCTGCACAGACCATACAAACGCTCCACACCGCGTGGCCGCGGCCACCCTAATCTGGTGGTCCCAGCGCGCACGACCCACGTGGAGTTCCAGGTCTCCGGTAGCCTCTGGAACTGCCGATCTGCGGCCAACAAGGCAGAGTTCATCTCAGCCTATGCCTCCCTCCAGTCCCTCGACTTCTTGGCACTGACGGAAACATGGATCACCACAGATAACACTGCCACTCCTACTGCTCTCTCTTCGTCCGCCCACGTGTTCTCGCACACCCCGAGAGCTTCTGGTCAGCGGGGTGGTGGCACCGGGATCCTCATCTCTCCCAAGTGGTCATTCTCTCTTTCTCCACTTACCCATCTGTCTATCGCCTCCTTTGAATTCCACGCTGTCACAGTTACCAGCCCTTTCAAGCTTAACATCCTTATCATTTATCGCCCTCCAGGTTCCCTCGGAGAGTTCATCAATGAGCTTGATGCCTTGATAAGCTCCTTTCCTGAGGACGGCTCACCTCTCACAGTTCTGGGCGACTTTAACCTCCCCACGTCTACCTTTGACTCATTCCTCTCTGCCTCCTTCTTTCCACTCCTCTCCTCTTTTGACCTCACCCTCTCACCTTCCCCCCCTACTCACAAGGCAGGCAATACCTTCGACCTCATCTTTACTAGATGCTGTTCTTCCACTAACCTCATTGCAACTCCCCTCCAAGTCTCCGACCACTACCTTGTATCCTTTTCCCTCTCGCTCTCATCCAACACTTCCCACACTGCCCCTACTCGGATGGTATCGCGCCGTCCCAACCTTCGCTCTCTCTCCCCCGCTACTCTCTCCTCTTCCATCCTATCATCTCTTCCCTCTGCTCAAACCTTCTCCAACCTATCTCCTGATTCTGCCTCCTCAACCCTCCTCTCCTCCCTTTCTGCATCCTTTGACTCTCTATGTCCCCTATCCTCCAGGCCGGCTCGGTTCTCCCCTCCCGCTCCGTGGCTCGACGACTCATTGCGAGCTCACAGAACAGGGCTCCGGGCAGCCGAGCGGAAATGGAGTAAAACTCGCCTCCCTGCGGACCTGGCATCCTTTCACTCCCTCCTCTCTACATTTTCCTCCTCTGTCTCCGCTGCTAAAGCCACTTTCTACCACTCTAAATTCCAAGCATCTGCCTCTAACCCTAGGAAGCTCTTTGCCACCTTCTCCTCCCTCCTGAATCCTCCTCCCCCTCCCCCCCTCCTCCCTCTCTGCAGATGACTTCGTCAACCATTTTGAAAAGAAGGTCGACGACATCCGATCCTCGTTTGCTAAGTCAAACGACACCGCTGGTTCTGCTCACACTGCCCTACCCTGTGCTCTGACCTCTTTCTCCCCTCTCTCTCCAGATGAAATCTCGCGTCTTGTGACGGCCGGCCGCCCAACAACCTGCCCGCTTAACCCTATCCCCTCCTCTCTTCTCCATACCATTTCCGGAGACCTTCTCCCTTACCTCACCTCACTCATCAACTCATCCCTGACCGCTGGCTACGTCCCTTCCGTCTTCAAGAGAGCGAGAGTTGCACCCCTTCTGAAAAAATCTACACTCGATCCCTCCGATGTCAACAACTACAGACCAGTATCCCTTCTTTCTTTTCTCTCCAAAACTCTTGAACGTGCCGTCCTTGGCCAGCTCTCCCGCTATCTCTCTCAGAATGACCTTCTTGATCCAAATCAGTCAGGTTTCAAGACTAGTCATTCAACTGAGACTGCTCTTCTCTGTATCACGGAGGCGCTCCGCACTGCTAAAGCTAACTCTCTCTCCTCTGCTCTCATCCTTCTAGACCTATCGGCTGCCTTCGATACTGTGAACCATCAGATCCTCCTCTCCACCCTCTCCGAGTTGGGCATCTCCGGCGCGGCCCACGCTTGGATTGCGTCCTACCTGACAGGTCGCTCCTACCAGGTGGCGTGGCGATAATCTGTCTCCTCACCACGCGCTCTCACCACTGGTGTCCCCCAGGGCTCTGTTCTAGGCCCTCTCCTATTCTCGCTATACACCAAGTCACTTGGCTCTGTCATAACCTCACATGGTCTCTCCTATCATTGCTATGCAGACGACACACAATTAATCTTCTCCTTTCCCCCTTCTGATGACCAGGTGGCGAATCGCATCTCTGCATGTCTGGCAGACATATCAGTGTGGTTGACGGATCACCACCTCAAGCTGAACCTCGGCAAGACGGAGCTGCTCTTCCTCCCGGGGAAGGACTGCCCGTTCCATGATCTCGCCATCACGGTTGACAAGTCCATTGTGTCCTCCTCCCAGAGCGCTAAGAACCTTGGCGTGATCCTGGACAACACCCTGTCGTTCTCAACTAACATCAAGGCGGTGGCCCGTTCCTGTAGGTTCATGCTCTACAACATCCGCAGAGTACGACCCTGCCTCACACAGGAAGCGGCGCAGGTCCTAATCCAGGCACTTGTCATCTCCCGTCTGGATTACTGCAACTCGCTGTTGGCTGGGCTCCCTTCCTGTGCCATTAAACCCCTACAACTCATCCAGAACGCCGCAGCCCGTCTGGTGTTCAACCTTCCCAAGTTCTCTCACGTCACCCCGCTCCTCCGCTCCCTCCACTGGCTTCCAGTTGAAGCTCGCATCCGCTACAAGACCATGGTGCTTGCCTACGGAGCTGTGAGGGGAACGGCACCTCAGTACCTCCAGGCTCTGATCAGGCCCTACACCCAAACAAGGGCACTGCGTTCATCCACCTCTGGCCTGCTCGCCTCCCTCCCACTGAGGAGGTACAGTTCCCGCTCAGCCCAGTCAAAACTGTTCGCTGCTCTGGCCCCCCAATGGTGGAACAAACGCCCTCACGACGCCAGGACAGCGGAGTCAATCACCACCTTCCGGAGACACCTGAAACCCCACCTCTTTAAGGAATACCTAGGATAGGATAAAGTAATCCTTCTCACCCCCCCCTTAAAAGATTTAGATGCACTATTGTAAAGTGGCTGTTCCACTGGATGTCATAAGGTGAATGCACCAATTTGTAAGTCGCTCTGGATAAGAGCGTCTGCTAAATGACTTAAATGTAAATATACCTGACAGTAATACACAGTGGAACCATCATCATGTTGTTGTATATAACTGACAGTAATACACAGTGGAACCATCATCATGTTGTATATAACTGACAGTAATACACAGTGGAACCATCATCATGTTGTATATAACTGACAGTAATACACAGTGGAACCATCATCATGTTGTTGTATATAACTGACAGTAATACACAGTGGAACCATCATCATGTTGTATATAACTGACAGTAATACATAGTGGAACCATCAACATGTTGTTGTATATAACTGACAGTAATACATAGTGGAACCATCATCATGTTGTATATAACTGACAGTAATACACAGTGGAACCATCATCATGTTGTATATAACTGACAGTAATACATAGTGGAACCATCATCATGTTGTTGTATATAACTGACAGTAATACACAGTGGAACCATCATCATGTCGTATATAACTGACAGTAATACACAGTGGAACCATCATCATGCTGTTGTATATAACTGACAGTAATACATAGTGGAACCATCATCATGTTGTTGTATATAACTGACAGTAATACATCGTGGAACCATCATCATGTTGTTGTATATAACTGACAGTAATACACAGTGGAACCATCATCATGTCGTATATAACTGACAGTAATACATAGTGGAACCATCATCATGTTGTATATAACTGACAGTAATACACAGTGGAACCATCATCATGTTGTATATAACTGACAGTAATACATAGTGGAACCATCATCATGTTGTCGTATATAACTGACAGTAATACATAGTGGAACCATCATCATGTTGTTGTATATAACTGACAGTAATACACAGTGGAACCATCATCATGTTGTTGTATATAACTGACAGTAATACACAGTGGAACCATCATCATGTTGTTGTATATAACTGACAGTAATACACAGTGGAACCATCATCATGTTGTATATAACTGACAGTAATACACAGTGGAACCATCATCATGTTGTTGTATATAACTGACAGTAATACACAGTAGAACCATCATCATGTTGTTGTATATAACTGACAGTAATACACAGTGGAACCATCATCATGCTGTATATAACTGACAGTAATACACAGTGGAACCATCATCATGTTGTTGTATATAACTGACAGTAATACATAGTGGAACCATCATCATGTTGTTGTATATAACTGACAGTAATACACAGTGGAACCATCATCATGTTGTTGTATATAACTGACAGTAATACACAGTGGAACCATCATCATGTTGTTGTTGATTTATTTTTCCATTGTATTTAACTGAAATGAACTGGTTCTCATTTTCCTCTTCACATTGTAATGGATTTACAGAAATGCTTTATCACTTACTTTGCTGCTTTGGCAAAATCTTCTAATTGTGTTAGATGCCAATAAAGCAATCTTAATTTTTTGAGAAACAGAGAGCGAGTGTAATAGCAGAGAGAGAGAGAAGAGAGCTGAGAGAGTTAATAGGGAGACTGGAGAGAGAGAGAGAGTGAGCAGGGAGAGTTGAGAGGGATACCGGAGAGACAGAGAGAGAGAGCAGGGAGAGTTGAGAGGGAAACCAGAGAGACAGAGAGAGAGAGAGCGCAGAGAGAGAGAGTGCAGGGAGAAGGAGAGAGAGTAACAGAGAGAGAGAGCGTAGAGAGAGAGCAGGGAGAGTTGAGAGGGAGACCGGAGAGACAGAGAGAGAGAGCAGGGAGAAGGAGAGAGAGAGAGCAGGGAGAAGGAGAGAGCTAGAGAGAGAGAGAGAGAGAGAGAGAGAGAGAGAGAGAGAGAGAGAGAGAGAGAGAGAGAGAGAGAGAGAGAGAGAGAGAGAGAGAGAGAGAGAGAGAGAGAGAGAGCTGTTATCATCAGGCTGTAAAGTCTTCTGCTTCCCCTGGATACAGCTTTCCTCTACTCTACTATACTCTACAGTACTCTACACTACTCTACTCTAAACTACACTACACTACTCTACTCTACACTACTCTACACTACTCTACTCTACTCTACTCTACATTACTCTACTCTACACTACACTACACTACACTACACTACACTACACTACTCTACATTACTCTACTCTTCTCTACTCTACTCTACTCTACTCTACTCTACAGTACTCTACTCTACAGTACTCTACTCTACTCAACTCTACTCTACTCTACTCTACTCTACTCTACAGTACTCTACTCTACAGTACTCTACACTACACCACACTACTCTACTCTACTCTACTCTACTCTACTCTACTCTACTCTACTCTACTCTGCTCTGCTCTGCTCTACTCTACAGTACTCAACTCTACAGTACTCTACTCTACTCAACTCTACTCTACTCTGCTCTGCTCTACTCTACAGTACTCTACTCTATCCTACTCTACTCTACTCTGCCTGGCTCAGCGCTACTCTACTCTTCTCTTCTCTTCTCTTCTCTGCTTGGCTAAGCTCTGTTCTGCTTTGTTCTGGCAGAATGACTTCCAGATGGAACGTGTTTGCCTTGGATTACTGCAGGGTAACCTGCCTGCGCTTAGAGAGAGAGAGAGAGAGAGAGAGAGAGAGAGAGAGAGAGAGAGAGAGAGAGAGAGAGAGAGGGGAGGGGGTCGAGAGAGAGAGAGAGAGAGAGAGAGAGAGAGAGAGAGAGAGAGAGAGAGAGAGAGAGAGAGAGAGAGAGAGAGAGAGAGAGAGACAGAGAGCAGAGAGAGAGAGCAGAGAGAGTAGGAGAGGGCTGTTATCAACAGGCTGTGATAATGAAGCATCTTCTTACCCTGGCTGCTGCCTGGCTCAGCTCTACTCTACTCTACTATGTTCTACTCTACTCTCCTCTGCCTGGCTCAGCTCACCTCGGCTCTGCCTGTCTCAGCTCTACTCTACTCTACTATATTCTACTCTACTCTCCTCTGCCTGTCTCAGCTCTACTCTACTCTACTATATTCTACTCTACTCTCCTCTGCCTGGCTCAGCTCTACTCTACTCTACTCTACTCTGCCTGTCTCAGCTCTACTCTACTCTACTCTACTCTGCTTGGCTCAGCTCTACTCTACTCTACTCTGCCTGTCTCAGCTCTACTCTACTCTACTCTACTCTACTCTACTCTACTCTACTCTACTCTACTCTGCTCTGCTCTGCTCTGCTCTGCTCTGCTCTACTCTACTCTGCCTGGCTCAGCTCTACTCTACTCTACTCTGCCTGTCTCAGCTCTACTCTACTCTGCCTGGCTCAGCTCTACTCTACTCTACTCTGCCTGGCTCTACTCTACTCTACTCTACTCTCTACTCTACTCTACTCTACTCTACTCTACTCTACTCTACTCTGCCTGTCTCAGCTCTGCTCTACTCTACTCTACCTGGCTCAGCTCTACTCTACTCTACTCTACTCTACTCTACTCTACTCTACTCTACTCTATTCTACTCTACTCTACTCTACTCTACTCTACTCTACTCTACTCTACTCTACTACTCTACTCTGCCTGTCTCAGCTCTACTCTACTCTACCCTGATTGGCTCAGCTCTACTATACTCTAATTGGCTCAGCTCTACTCTACTCTGATTGGCTCAGCTCTACCATACTCTGATTGGCTCAGCTCTACTCTACTCTGATTGGCTCAGCTCTACTCTACTCTGATTGGCTCAGCTCTACTCTACACTGATTGGCTCTGCTCTACTCTGCTCTGCCTGTCTCAGCTCTACTCTACCCTGATTGGCCCAGCTTTACTCTACCCTGATTGGCCCAGCTAATAATAATAATAATAATAATATATGCCATTTAGCAGACGCTTTTATCCAAAGCGACTTACAGTCATGTGTGCATACATTCTACGTATGGCTCTACTCTACTCTGATTGGCTCTGCTCTACTCTGCTCTGCCTGGCTCAGCTCTACTCTACTCTGATTGGCTCAGCTCTACTCTACTCTGCCTGGCTTCAGCTCTACTCTACTCTGATTGGCCCAGCTCTACTCTACTCTGATTGGTTCAGCTCTACTCTACTCTGATTGGCCCAGCTCTACTCTACTCTGATTGGTTCATCTCTACTCTACTCTGCCTGGCTCAGCTCTACTCTACTCTGATTGGCCCAGCTCTACTCTACTCTGATTGGCTCAGCTCTACTCTGCTCTGCCTGGCTCAGCTCTACTTTGCTCTGCCTGGCTCAGCTCTACTCTACTCTGATTGGCTCAGCTCTACTCTACTCTGATTGGCCCAGCTCTACTCTACTCTGATTGGCTCAGCTCTACTCTGCTCTGCCTGTCTCAGCTCTACTCTACCCTGATTGGCCCAGCTCTACTCTACTCTGATTGGCCCAGCTCTACTCTCTTCTGCCTGGCTCAGCTCTACTCTACTCTACTCTACTCTACTCTACTCTACTCTACTCTACTCTACTCTACTCTACTCTACTCTACTCTACTCTGCCTGTCTCAGCTCTACTCTACTCTACTCTGCCTGGCTCAGCTCTACTCTACTCTACTCTGCCTGTCTCAGCTCTACTCTACTCTACTCTACTCTACTCTACTCTACTCTGCTCTGCTCTGCTCTGCTCTGCTCTGCTCTACTCTACTCTGCCTGGCTCAGCTCTACTATACTCTACTCTACTCTACTCTGCCTGTCTCAGCTCTACTCTACTCTACTCTACTCTGCCTGGCTCAGCTCTACTCTACTCTACTCTGCCTGTCTCAGCTCTACTCTACTCTACACTGCCTGGCTCAGCTCTACTCTACTCTACTCTACTCTACTCTACTCTACTCTGCCTGTCTCAGCTCTGCTCTACTCTACTCTGCCTGGCTCAGCTCTACTCTACTCTACTCTACTCTACTCTACTCTACTCTACTCTACTCTACTCTGCCTGTCTCAGCTCTACTCTACTCTACCCTGATTGGCTCAGCTCTACTATACTCTAATTGGCTCAGCTCTACTCTACTCTGATTGGCTCAGCTCTACCATACTCTGCCTTGCTTCAGCTCTACTCTACTCTGATCGGCTCAGCTCTACTCTACTCTGCCTGGCTTCAGCTCTACTCTACTCTGATTGGCCCAGCTCTACTCTACTCTGATTGGTTCAGCTCTACTCTACTCTGCCTGGCTCAGCTCTACTCTACTCTGATTGGCCCAGCTCTACTCTACTCTGATTGGCTCAGCTCTACTCTACTCTGATTGGCTCGGCTCTACTCTACTCTGAATGGCTCAGCTCTACTCTGCTCTGCCTGGCTCAGCTCTACTCTACTCTGATTGGCCCGCTCTACTCTACTCTGATTGGCCCAGCTCTACTCTACTCTGATTGGCTCAGCTCTACTCTACTCTGATTGGCCCAGCTCTACTCTACTCTGATTGGCTCAGGTCTACTCTGCTCTGCCTGGCTCAGCTCTACTCTACTCTGATTGGCCCAGCTCTACTCTACTCTGATTGGCTCAGCTCTACTCTACTCTGATTGGCCCAGCTCTACTCTACTCTGATTGGCTCAGGTCTACTCTGCTCTGCCTGGCTCAGCTCTACTCTTCTCTGATTGGCCCAGCTCTACTCTACTCTGATTGGCTCAGCTCTACTCTACTCTGATTGGCCCAGCTCTACTCTACTCTGATTGGCTCAGCTCTACTCTACTCTGATTGGCCCAGCTCTACTCTACTCTGATTGGCTCAGCTCTACTCTGCTCTGCCTGTCTCAGCTCTACTCTACCCTGATTGGCCCAGCTCTACTCTACTCTGATTGGCTCAGCTCTACTCTGCTCTGCCTGGCTCAGCTCTACTCTACTCTGATTGGCACAGCTATACTCTACTCTGATTGGCCCAGCTCTACTCTACTCTGATTGGCTCAGCTCTGCTCTGCCTGGCTCAGCTCTACTCTAATCTACTCTGATTTGCCCAGCTCTACTCTACTCTGATTGGCCCAGCTCTACTCTACTCTGATTGGCTCGGCTCTACTCTACTCTGATTGGCTCAGGTCTACTCTGCTCTGCCTGGCTCAGCTCTACTCTACTCTGATTGGCCCAGCTCTACTCTACTCCGATTGGCTCAGCTCTACTCTACTCTGATTGGCTCTGCTCTACTCTGCTCTGCCTGGCTCAGCTCTACTCTACTCTGATTGGCCCAGCTCTACTCTACTCTGATTGGCTCAGCTCTACTCTACTCTGCCTGGCTCAGCTCTACTCTACTCTGATTGGCACAGCTCTACTCTACACTGATTGGCCCAGCTCTACTCTACTCTGATTGGCTCAGCTCTACTCTGCTCTGCCTGGCTCAGCTCTACTCTACTCTGATTGGCCCAGCTCTACTCTACTCTGATTGGCCCGGCTCTACTCTACTCTGATTGGCTCGGCTCTACTCTACTCTGATTGGCTCGGCTCTACTCTACTCTAATTGGCTCGGCTCTACTCTACTCTGATTGGCCCAGCTCTACTCTACTCTGATTGGCTCAGCTCTACTCTGCTCTGCCTGGCTCAGCTCTACTCTACTCTGATTGGCTCAGCTCTACTCTACTCTGATTGGCCCTGCTCTACTCTACTCTGATTAGCCCAGCTCTACTCTACTCTGATTGGCTCAGCTCTACTCTACTCTGATTGGCTCGGCCCTACTCTACTCTGATTGGCTCGGCTCTACTCTACTCTGATTGGCTCAGCTCTACTCTGCTCTGGCTGGCTCAGCTCTACTCTACTCTGATTGGCCCAGCTCTACTCTACTCTGCATGGCTCAGCTCTACTCTACTCTGATTGGCTCAGCTCTACTCTACTCTGATTGGCTCAGCTCTACTCTACTCTGCCTTTCTCAGCTGGTGGATTGACTTCCATATGGTGGGGAAAGTTTTTTGGGTTACTGCAGGGTAACCTGCGTGAGTTTAGAGAGAGAGAGGCTACAGATTATGTACAGACTCAGTGAGCATAGCCTTGCTATTGAGAAAGGCCGCCGTAGGCAGACATGGCTCTCAAGAGAAGACAGGATATGTGCACACTGACCACACAATTATGTGGAAACTGAGCTGCACTTCGTAACCGCCTGCCCATTGTTTGACCATATTAGAGACAAAGATTTCCCTCAGATTACACAGATCTACAATGAATTCGAAAATAAAATCCTCATAAACAGTAGATATGGGTGAAATACCACAGTGTGACATAACAGCAGCAATATTTGTGACCTGCTGCCACAAGAAAAGGTCAACCAGTGAAGAACAAACACCATTGTAAATAAAAACCCATATTTATGTTGATTTATTCCCCTTTTGTACCTATTTGCACATAACATGACATCTGAAATGTCTTTATTCTTATGGAACTTCTGTGAATGTAATGTTTAATGTTAATTTGTATTGTTTATTTCACTTCTGTGAATGTAATGTTTAACGTTAATTTGTATTGTTTATTTCACTTCTGTTCATTATTAATTTAATTTGCTTCGTCAACGTTCACATGTCAATAAATCCCCTTGAATTGAATAGAGTTTTAGAGGGTGAGAGAGAGATGAGAGCAAGAGTGAGAAACAGAGTCCGTGCACATTCAGTCACCTACAGAGGCACATTTCAGAAGTTGCTCTAAATGAATGGGGCAATACAGATAACCCAGGTGACTTTTTTTTGTCTATAACACACCATTCTAGTCTATTATACACTTCTACTTGACCTCTACAACCTGTTTTGGGACACAGAGGCCACAGCCTGTTGGAGCTGCTTGCTCAGTCAGCCTGTCACACCTCCTCCTCCTCCCACCGCTGGGAGCCCGCCCACACCGACTCCCTCCACCTGGGTCCCGGAGCGCCGCCGACCGACCGACCCCAACTGCAGGAGGAAGCATCACTAATTCTATTCCTCGTTCTAACGGCAACCGACACACAACCGGGAGGCGCGCCAAATGTGCAAGTCCGAATGCGTGGTTATTCATCTCCTCTCTAACCTAGACTAGCCTATATATCTATAAGATAAATTCATTTAATTTCAACAGTCATTTTGGAAGATAAAAAGGGTTTCAACGACGGCAAGCTGAACAGAAGAGGTAGCTTATTTGATAGCGTCGCATCATCTCCGTGTTTTCTCTGTAGCTCGACTCGAACGCCTTGAACATCAGCTCGATTCCATCCAGAATGGTGTCTGCTGATTGAAGAATCCACCCTGCTGTGCTGCTCATGTGTTCTGGGTTTCTGACGGACCGTTCTGACTTCTTGAGCCGTATTTTTATTGACTGAACTGATAAACATTCGTCATTCTAACATTGATCGGAGTGGACTGGAGTCAGAGGCTGACTGGAAATACATTTTGCCCTCACACCATCGTAACGCATGGTGGGAATTGTGCATCTTTTCAGTGTAAGTGACATTTATTTATTCAGGCATTCACTCTCTTCTTTGCTTGTCCTTTATGTTGCTGTGTATATTTGGTTGTGGAGAGAAGTAAATATACGCTAGATCATCTGGTGAGACTTGCTGTAGCCCTGTTGCGTTATAGCCGTGGTGAAATGTATCGGATACAACAAAGGTGATTGCTGAAGTGGGCAATGGTTCTTTATGAAAATGCTTAGTCAAAAATATTGTCAAAATATGAATATTATATTAATTGAAATAATCTATGATCTAGACTATGGAATTGCGGTTTATATTCATGCGCAACTGGATATGGTATTATTGGAAATAAATGCGCGTAAATAAAGAGAATCTCTGTTGAAACAGACCTGTAAAAATATGACATTGATTTAATCAGCGGGCTGATTATGTTGTAGTTGTCATTTTTTCCTCGTGAAAGAATTGACTATGTATGTATGCAACGTGGTTCTTTCCGCGCGTAATCGTTTCATACAAAGATGATTTGGGCAGGCAGGTCACCCGTGATGTCAGTATTCAACATCCATCCTTGTTTTAGGACATCGGGAGATGACGTGAAAATCGGCCACTAGGGGCAACAGTCACCTTCAACTACATTTCAGTTTTGCGTGTATGGCATATGGGTTTCAAGGGTCTGCCTCTGGCTCCCATGGTGTTATGTTCGAATCCAGCAGGATATAAAGTTGTTTTTGATATTTTGGTTTTAAGTCGATCCCAAACCTTAACCGGAACTTTAAAAATTCGGAGTGATTCGGCGTGATCGGGTCTAGTCTGCTGGGGTGATCGGGTCTAGTCTACTGGGTGATGGGGTCTAGTCTACTGGGGTGATGGGGTCTAGTCTGCTGGGGTGATGGGGTCTAGTCTACTGGGGTGATGGGGTCTAGTCTACTGGGGTGATGGGGTCTAGTCTACTGGGGTGATGGGGTCTAGTCTACTGGGGTGATGGAGTCTAGTCTACTGGGGTGATGGGGTCTAGTCTACTGGGTGATGGGGTCTAGTCTGCTGGGGTGATGGGGTCTAGTCTACTGGGGTGATGGGGTCTACTCTACTGAGGTGATGGAGTCTAGTCTACTGGGGTGATGGGGTCTAGTCTACTGGGGTGATGGAGTCTAGTCTGCTGGGGTGATGGGGTCTAGTCTACTGGGGTGATGGGGTCTAGTCTACTGGGGTGATGGGGTCTAGTCTACTGGGGTGATGGAGTCTAGTCTACTGGGGTGATGGGGTCTAGTCTACTGGGGTGATGGGGTCTAGTCTACTGGGGTGATGGAGTCTAGTCTACTGGGGTGATGGGGTCTAGTCTACTGGGGTGATGGGGTCTAGTCTACTGGGGTGATGGGGTCTAATATATGCTGTTGAATAATAATAATAATAATAATATATGCCATTTAGCAGACGCTTTTATCCAAAGCGACTTACAGTCATGTGTGCATACATTCTACGTATGGGTGGTCCCGGGAATCGAACCCACTACCCTGGCGTTACAAGCGCCATGCTCTACCAACTGAGCTACAGAAGGACCACTACAATATTCATGTCAGTATGTAGTATATACAATGTAATGACAATATACATGTCAGTATGTAGTATATACAATGTAATGACAATATACATGGCAGGATGTAGTATATAAAATTGAATAATAATATTCATGTCAGTTTGAAAGAATGCTTTAATGTCCATGCCTGGCCAGCCTGTCTGCTCTCCCAACACACACACACACACACACACACACACACACACACACACACACACACACACACACACACACACACACACACACACACACACACACACACACACACACACACACACACACACACACACACACACCAATCTGTCACATCCAATGTCACCCCTTCGACCTGTGGTAGGCCTGCCACGTCAGCTGACAATCCCCTGGAGCCCTGAACCCGGTTAATTCAAGGGTCTTAGCAACACACTGTGGTGTCTGTGTTCCTGCTCTCCATAGTTTTGGTCGCTCTTCTTTTAAAGGTTGACATCTGTGGGACTTTGCATGTCATTAGAACACCACCTGGCCCAACCCCCACCGAGGACCAGTCACATCTCCTCAATCCATCCTGATGTTTTTACTCTCAACCCACTGAGACTTTGTCCCACAAATCCTCACATGACACCCCCCCCCCCCAAAAAAAAATCCAAGTTGAAGTTGAAATGGGATTTATTTTAGGGGGCAGTGGTTGTATTGGTAGTGGTGGGGTAGCCGAGAGTTTTGGCAAAAGTTTAACATTGAAATGAAAGGGTTTGGTTTATATTTTCTCAATAGGAAAGAAAGAAAAACACCGGGTATGGCATATGGGTTTCAAGCGTCTGCCTCTGGCTCCCATGGTGTTATGTTCGAATCCAGCAGGATATAAAGTTGTTTTTGATATTTTGGTTTTAAGTTGATCCCAAACCTTAACCGGAACTTTACAAATTCGGAGTGATTCGGCGTGATCGGGTCTAGTCTACTGGGGTGATGGGGTCTAGTCTACTGGGGTGATGGGGTCTGGTCTACTGAGGTGATGGGGTCTAGTCTACTGGGGTGATGGAGTCTGGTCTACTGGGGTGATGGGGTCTAGTCTACTGGGGTGATGGGGTCTGGTCTACTGAGGTGATGGGGTCTAGTCTACTGGGGTGATGGGGTCTAGTCTACTGGGGTGATGGGGTCTAGTCTACTGGGGTGATGGGGTCTACAATGCTGGGGTGATGGGGTCTAGTCTACTGGGGTGATGGGGTCTAGTCTACTGGGGTGATGGGGTCTAGTCTACTGGGGTGATGGGGTCTAATCTACTGGGGTGATGGGGTCTACTCTACTGGGGTGATGGGGTCTAGGCTGCTGGGGTGATGGGGTCCAGACTGCTGGGGTGATGGGGTCTAGACTACTGGGGTGATGGGGTCTAGTCTACTGGGGTGATGGGGTCTGGTCTACTGAGGTGATGGGGTCTAGTCTACTGGGGTGATGGAGTCTGGTCTACTGGGGTGATGGGGTCTAGTCTACTGGGGTGATGGGGTCTGGTCTACTGGGGTGATCGGGTCTAGTCTACTGGGGTGATGGGGTCTAGTCTACTGGGGTGATGGGGTCTACAATGCTGGGGTGATGGGGTCTAGTCTACTGGGGTGATGGGGTCTAGTCTACTGGGGTGATGGGGTCTAGTCTACTGGGGTGATGGGGTCTAATCTACTGGGGTGATGGGGTCTACTCTACTGGGGTGATGGGGTCTAGGCTGCTGGGGTGATGGGGTCCAGACTGCTGGGGTGATGGGGTCTAGACTACTGGGGTGATGGGGTCTAGTCTACTGGGGTGATGGGGTCTAGTCTACTGGGGTGATGGGGTCTAGTCTACTGGGGTGATGGGGTCTAGTCTACTGGGGTGATGGGGTCTAGGCTGCTGGGGTGATGGGGTCTAGTCTACTGGGGTGATGGGGTCTAGTCTACTGGGGTGATGGGGTCTGGTCTACTGAGGTGATGGGGTCTAGTCTACTGGGGTGATGGAGTCTGGTCTACTGGGGTGATGGGGTCTAGTCTACTGGGGTGATGGGGTCTGGTCTACTGAGGTGATGGGGTCTAGTCTACTGGGGTGATGGGGTCTAGTCTACTGGGGTGATGGGGTCTAGTCTACTGGGGTGATGGGGTCTACAATGCTGGGGTGATGGGGTCTAGTCTACTGGGGTGATGGGGTCTAGTCTACTGGGGTGATGGGGTCTAGTCTACTGGGGTGATGGGGTCTAATCTACTGGGGTGATGGGGTCTACTCTACTGGGGTGATGGGGTCTAGGCTGCTGGGGTGATGGGGTCCAGACTGCTGGGGTGATGGGGTCTAGACTACTGGGGTGATGGGGTCTAGTCTACTGGGGTGATGGGGTCTGGTCTACTGAGGTGATGGGGTCTAGTCTACTGGGGTGATGGAGTCTGGTCTACTGGGGTGATGGGGTCTAGTCTACTGGGGTGATGGGGTCTGGTCTACTGGGGTGATCGGGTCTAGTCTACTGGGGTGATGGGGTCTAGTCTACTGGGGTGATGGGGTCTACAATGCTGGGGTGATGGGGTCTAGTCTACTGGGGTGATGGGGTCTAGTCTACTGGGGTGATGGGGTCTAGTCTACTGGGGTGATGGGGTCTAATCTACTGGGGTGATGGGGTCTACTCTACTGGGGTGATGGGGTCTAGGCTGCTGGGGTGATGGGGTCCAGACTGCTGGGGTGATGGGGTCTAGACTACTGGGGTGATGGGGTCTAGTCTACTGGGGTGATGGGGTCTAGTCTACTGGGGTGATGGGGTCTAGTCTACTGGGGTGATGGGGTCTAGTCTACTGGGGTGATGGGGTCTAGGCTGCTGGGGTGATGGGGTCTAGTCTACTGGGGTGATGGGGTCTAGTCTACTGGGGTGATGGGGTCTAGTCTACTGGGGTGATGGGGTCTACAATGCTGGGGTGATGGGGTCTAGTCTACTGGGGTGACGTGGTCTAGTCTGCTGGGGTGATGGGGTCTAGTCTACTGGGGTGATGGGGTCTAGGCTGCTGGGGTGATGGGGTCTAGTCTACTGGGGTGATGGGGTCTAGTCTACTGGGGTGATGGGGTCTAGTCTACTGGGGTGATGGGGTCTAGTCTACTGGGGTGATGGGGTCTAGTCTGCTGGGGTGATGGGGTCTAGTCTACTGGGGTGATGGGGTCTGGTCTACTGGGGTGATGAGGTCTAGTCTACTGGGGTGATGGAGTCTAGTCTACTGGGGTGATGGGGTCTAGTCTACTGGGGTGATGGGGTCTGGTCTACTGGGGTGATGTGGTCCAGACTGCTGGGGTGATGGGGTCTAGTCTACTGGGGTGATGGAGTCTAGTCTACTGGGGTGATGGAGTCTAGTCTACTGGGGTGATGTGGTCTAGAAGAAATTCCCTTACATTGATGATTATTTTTCTAAACCAATCAGTTTCCACGTTGATTCAACGTTATAACACGTTCCTGGTTGAAATGACATGGAAACAACGTTGATTCAACGTTCAGTGTTTGCCCAGTAGGTAGCTAGACTGCTAACTGCTGATTAACTGCTGAAAACACTACCAAGAATTGAATTTAGTTGAACTACCACCAAGCTACTGCAACATTGTGACGCTCGTCGTCGGTGGAAGGAAGAATGGACCAAAGGGCAGCGTGGAAAGTGTTCATGATATTTAGTTACAAGAAACACTCAAACAAAAATAACAAAATCCCAAAAACGAAAGGGAACAGTTCCGTCAGGCACAGACACTAAACAGAAAATAACACCCCACAAAACCCAAACGGAAAATCACAACTTATATATATGATCCCCAATCAGAGACAACGATAGACAGCTGCCTCTGATTGGGAACCACACTCACATGCAAAAACAACAAACAAAGTAATAGAAAACATAGATTTTCCCGCGTCACACCCTGACCTAACCAAACATAGAGAATAGATAAGGACCTCTAAGGTCGGGGAGTGACAAACATGTAGTTAAATTACTAGTTGAACGACCACCAAGCTACGGCAACATGTAGTTAAATTACTAGTTGAACGACCACCAAGCTACGGCAACATGTAGTTAAATTACTAGTTGAACGACCACCAAGCTACGGCAACATGTAGTTAAATTACTAGTTGAACGACCACCAAGCTACGACAACATTTAGTTAAATTACTAGTTGAACGACCACCAAGCTACGGCAACATGTAGTTAAATTACTAGTTGAACGACCACCAAGCTACGACAACATTTAGTTAAATTACTAGTTGAACGACCACCAAGCTATGGCAACATGTAGTTAAATTACTAGTTGAACGACCACCAAGCTACGGCAACATTTAGTTAAATTACTAGTTGAACGACCACCAAGCTACGGCAACATGTAGTTAAATTACTAGTTGAACGACCACCAAGCTACGGCAACATTTAGTTAAATTACTAGTTGAACGACCACCAAGCTACGGCAACATGTAGGAAATCAATAAATGTTCATCATTTGATTGTTCTGACTGGTCGGACTGTAGGCGAGACACACAACTTGAAACAGGCTTTTTAATTCACTCAGCATGTGTTTGAAGAGAAAAACATAGAAACAGTGAGAATGACATGTATCTCATCCTGGAATATCCAAGGCCTGAGGTCATCTGTCTTTGACCTAAAGAGCAGGAACCTGGACTTCATCAAATAAATCGTAAATACAGACATTGTCATCCTACAAGAAACATGGTATAGAGGACATGGTATTGCCCTCTAGGTTACAGAGAGCTGGGTCTGTACATAGTCAATAGGCTTCGAGGGGACTCCTACTGTAGGTACACCTATAGCTCATCTCTTGGCAGTAGTACTGTAGACTACTTTATCACTGACCTCAACCCAGAGTCTCTCAGAGCGTTCACAGTCAGACCACTGACACCCCTATCAGATCACAGCAAAACCACAGTCTACTTGAACAGAGCAATAACCAATCACAAGGCATCAAAGCCAAAGGAACCGAGTAATATTTAGAAATGATATAGATGGAAGGAAAGTATTGTGGAAACCTACCAAAAAAACCATTAGGCAACAACACATTCAATCCCTTTTAGACAACTTCCTGGACAAAACATGTCACTGTAATAATAGTGAAGGTGTAAACCTGGCAGTAGAAAACTTAAACAGTATATTTGACCTTTCAGGTTCCCTCCATCAAATCTAGAAATATCAAGCAGAAAATTAACAAAAATGACAAATGGTTTGATGAAGAATGCAAAAACCTGAGAAAGAAATAGAGAAATCTGTCCTAAAACATAGAGACCCAGACAACCTGAGTCACTAAAACAAAACAGAAAATGAAGGAACAGCAGCATGTCAGAAATCATCTCAATGTAAATGACGAATCAATACAATCAAACCACTTCTGGGATAATTGCAAACGTGAAACAAACAACAACACAAAGAATTATCTATTCAAAATGGATATGTATGAATAAACCACTTCTCCAATCTTTTTGGCTCTACAACAAAGAACAAACAGCAAAAACATATACATGATCAAATACAAATGTTAGGATCAAATATTAAAGACTACCAGAACCCACTGGATTCTCTAATTACCTTGAATGAACTACAGGACAAAACACAAACCCTCCAACCCAAAAAGGCCTGTGGTGTTGATGGTATCCTACATGAAATGATCAAATACACAGACCACAAATTCCATTTGGCTGTATGTACTAAAACTCTTTAACATCATCCTCAGCTCTGGTATATTTCCCAATATTTGGAACCATGGACTGGTCTGCTAAATGGCATATAGTATTATTATTATTATTATCACCCCAATCCACAAAAGTGGAGACACATTTGACCCCAATAACTACCGTGGAATATGCGTCAACAGTAACCTTGGGAAAATCCTCTGCACTATCATTAATAGCATACTTGTACATTTCCTCAATGAAAACAATGTACAAATTGGCTTTTTACCAAATTATCGTACGACAGACCACGTGTTCACCCTGCACACCCTGATAGACAAACAAACAAACCGAAACAAAGGCAAAGTCTTCTCATGCTTTGTTGATTTCAAAAAAGCCTTCGTCTCAATTTGGCATGAGGGTCGGCTATACAAATGGATGGAAAGTGGTGCTGGGGGTAAAACATACGACATTATAAAATTCATGTCCACAAACAACAAGTGTGCAGTTAAAATAAGCAAAAACACACTCATTTCTTCCCACAGGGCCGTGGGGTGAGACAGGGATGCAGCTTAAGCCCCACCCTCTTCAACATATATATCAATGAATTGGCACGGGCACTAGAAAAGTCTGCAGCACCCGGCCTCACCCTGCTAGAATCTGAAGTCAAATGTCTACTGTTTGCTGATGATCTGGTGCTTCTGTCGCCAACCAAGGAGGGCCTACAGCAGCATCTAGATCTTCTGCACAGATTCTGCCAGACTTGGGCCCTGATAGTAAATCTCAGTAAGACCAAAATAATGGTGTTCCAAAAAAGGTCCAGTCGCCAGGACCACATAAACAAATTCCATCTAGACACTGTTGCTCTAGAGCACACAAAAAACTATACATACAGTGGGGCAAAAAAGTATTTAGTCAGCCACCAATTGTGCAAGTTCTCCCACTTAAAAAGATGAGAGAGGCCTGTAATTTTCATCACAGGTACATGACAGTCAAAATGAGGGAAGAAAATCCAGAAAATCACATTGTAGGATTTTAAATGAATTTATTTGCAAATTATGGTGGAAAATAAGTATTTGGTCAATAACAAAAGTTTATCTCAATACTTTGTTATATACCCTGGCTGGTCCGTCTGGACTGCTGTGATTCTGGCTGGATGGACTTACTGGCTGGTCTGTCTGGCCTGCTGTGATTCTGGCTGGCTGGTCTGTCTGGCCTGCTGTGATTCTGGCTGGACTTTGGCTCTGTATGTCTACAGGTTGTAGCTGTCTGTCTGTTAGGGACCATCTCCCCAGCCACCAGGCTGTCCACTTGCCTAACACCTGTTCTGTTCTGTTGTGGAGTCACATTTAGTGGAGTGGTGTACTGTTGGATAGATAGGGGACAGGGTGGTGTACAGTTGGATAGATAGGGGACAGGGTGGTGTACTGTTGGATAGATAGGGGACAGGGTGGTGTACTGTTGGATAGATAGGGGACAGGGTGGTGTACTGTTGGAAAGATAGGAGACAGAATGGTGTACAGTTGGATAGATAGGGGACAGAATGGTGTACTGTTGGAAAGATAGGAGACAGAATGGTGTACAGTTGGATAGATAGGGGACAGAATGGTGTACTGTTGGATAGATAGGAGACAGAATGGTGTACAGTTGGATAGATAGGGGACAGGGTGGTGTACTGTTGGATAGATAGGAGACAGAATGGTGTACAGTTGGATAGATAGGAGACAGAATGGTGTATAGTTGGATAGATAGGAGACAGGGTGGGGTACTGTTGGATAGATAGGAGACAGAATGGTGTACAGTTGGATAGATAGGAGACAGAATGGTGTACAGTTGGATAGATAGGGGACAGGGTGGTGTACTGTTGGAATGATAGGGGACAGAATGGTGTACTGTTGGAAAGATAGGAGAAACAGCACAAGGCCATTTTTCTTGATCCACCAATAGAGCATGGAAGAGCCAAGCGCTGGAGTAGTAGTTGGACATGTTCAACCATGGTATTTCCTGTTCCAGGTAGTTGGACATGTTCAACCATGGTGTTTCCTGTTCCAGGTAGTTGGACATGTTCAACCATGGTATTTCCTTTCCCAGGTAGTTGGTTCAACCATGGTATTTCCTGTCCCAGGTAGTTGGACATGTTCAACCATGGTATTTCCTGTTCCAGGTAGTTGGACATGATCAACCATGGTATTTCCTGTCCCAGGTAGTTTGTTCAACCATGGTATTTCCTGTCCCAGGTAGTTGGTTCAACCATGGTATTTCCTGTCCCAGGTAGTTGGTTCAACCATGGTATTTCCTGTCCCAGGTAGTTGGTTCAACCATGGTATTTCCTGTCCCATGTAGTTGGTTCAACCATGGTATTTCCTCATTTCAAGGAGTGTCTGCTGCTCTGATTCCTTCCCTTTTTCTGCTAAATCATGACCTTAGTTTTCTGAAAGTTGATGTTGATTGTCCAGTTGATGTTGTATTCCTATAGAAGCTTGGTGACAGTAGGTCATCTGATCTGTTGTTGGCAGTAGGTCATCTGGGTAGACCCTGATCTGTTGGTGACAGTAGGTCATCTGATCTGTTGGGGACAGTAGGTCATCTGATTTGTTGGGGACAGTAGGTCATCTGATCTGTTGGGGACAGTAGGTCATCTGATCTGTTGGGGACAGTAGGTCATCTGATCTGTTGGGGACAGTAGGTCATCTGATTTGTTGGGGACAGTAGGTCATCTGATCTGTTGGTGGCAGTAGGTCATCTGATCTGTTGGGGACAGTAGGTCATCTGATTTGTTGGTGGCAGTAGGTCATCAGGGTAGACCTTGATCTGTTTGGGACAGTAGGTCATCTGGGTAGACCCTGATCTGTTGGGGACAGTAGGTCATTTGATCTGTTGGGGACAGTAGGTCCTCTGATCTGTTGGTGGCAGTAGGTCATCAGGGTAGACCTTGATCTGTTGGGGACAGTAGGTCATCTGGGTAGACCCTGATCTGTTGGTGACAGTAGGTCATCTGATCTGTTGGTGGCAGTAGGTCATCTGATCTGTTGGGGACAGTAGGTCATCTGATTTGTTGGTGGCAGTAGGTCATCTGGTTAGACCCTGATCTGTTGGTGACAGTAGGTCATCTGGGTAGACCCTGATCTGTTGGTGACAGTAGGTCATCTGGGTAGACCCTGATCTGTTGGTGACAGTAGGTCATCTGGGTACACCCTGATCTGTTGGGGACAGTAGGCCATCTGGTTAGACCCTGATCTGTTGGTGACAGTAGGTCATCTGATCTGTTGGTGACAGTAGGTCATCTGATCTGTTGGGGACAGTAGGTCATCTGGGTAGACCCTGATCTGTTGGGGACAGTAGGTCATCTGATTTGTTGGTGGCAGTAGGTCATCTGGTTAGACCCTGATCTGTTGGTGACAGTAGGTCATCTGGGTAGACCCTGATCTGTTGGGGACAGTAGGCCATCTGGTTAGACCCTGATCTGTTGGTGACAGTAGGTCATCTGATCTGTTGGTGACAGTAGGTCATCTGATCTGTTGGGGACAGTAGGTCATCTGGGTAGACCCTGATCTGTTGGGGACAGTAGGTCATCTGATCTGTTGGGGACAGTAGGGCATCTGATCTGTTGGGGACAGTAGGTCATCTGGGTAGACCCTGATCTGTTGGTGGCAGTAGGTCATCTGATCTGTTGGGGACAGTAGGTCATCTGATCTGTTGGGGACAGTAGGTCATCTGGGTAGACCCTGATCTGTTGGTGGCAGTAGGTCATCTGATCTGTTGGGGACAGTAGGGCATCTGATCTGTTGGTGACAGTAGGTCATCTGATCTGTTGGGGACAGTAGATCATCTGATCTGTTGGGGACAGTAGGTCATCTGATCTGTTGGTGACAGTAGGTCATCTGATCTGTTGGGGACAGTAGGTCATCTGGGTAGACCCTGATCTGTTGGTGGCAGTAGGTCATCTGATCTGTTGGTGACAGTAGGTCATCTGATCTGTTGGTGGCAGTAGGTCATCTTATCTGTTGGTGACAGTAGGCCATCTGGTTAGTCCTTGATCTGCTGGGGACAGATCATCTGTCACCAACAGTTCACTTCCGGCGCCGACAGAGATGGCCGCCTCGCTTCGCGTTCCTAGGAAACTATGCAGTTTTTAGTTTTTTTACGTGTTATTTCTTACATTAGTACCCCAGGTCATCTTAGGTTTCATTACATACAGTCGAGAAGAACTACTGAATATAAGATCAGCGTCAACTCACCATCAGTACGACCAAGAATATGTTTTCTGCGACGCGGATCCTGTGTTCTGCCTTACAAACAGGACAACGGAATGGATCGCATACAGCGACCCAAAAAAATGACTCCGAAAAAGAGGGAAACGTAGCGGTCTTCTGGTCAGACTCCGGACAAGGGCACATCGCGCACCACTCCCCAGCATTCTTCTTGCCAATGTCCAGTCTCTTGACAACAAGGTTGATGAAATCCGAGCAAGGGTAGCATTCCAGAGGGACATCAGAGACTGCAACGTTCTCTGCTTCACGGAAACATGGCTTACTGGGAAGACGCTATCCGATGCGGTGCAGCCAACGGGTTTCTCCACGCATCGCGCCGACAGAAACAAACATCTTTCTGGTAAGAAGAGTGGCGGGGGCGTATGCCTCATGACTAACGAGACATGGTGTGATGAAAGAAACATACAGGAACTCAAATCCTTCTGTTCACCTGATTTAGAATTCCTCACAATCAAATATAGACCGCATTATCTCCCAAGAGAATTCTCTTAGATTATAATCACAGCCGTATATATCCCCCCCCAAGCAGACACATCGATGGCTCTGAACGAACTTTATTTAACTCTTTGAAAACTGGAAACCATTTATCCGGAGGCTGCATTCATTGTAGCTGGGGATTTTAACAAAGCTAATCTGAAAACAAGACTCCCTAAATTTTATCAGCATATCGATTGCGCAACCAGGGGTGGTAAAACCTTGGATCATTGTTACTCTAACTTCCGCGACGCATATAAGGCCCTGCCCCCTTTCGGAAAAGCTGACCACGACTCCATTTTGTTGATCCCTGCCTACAGGCAGAAACTTAAACAAGAGGCTCCCACGCTGAGGTCTGTCCAACGCTGGTCCGACCAAGCGGACTCCACACTCCAAGACTGCTTCCATCACGTGGACTGGGACATGTTTCGTATTGCGTCAGATAAAAATATTGACGAATACGCTGATTCGGTGTGCTAGTTCGTTAGAACGTGCGTTGAAGATGTCGTTCCCATAGCAACGATAAAAACATTCCCTAACCAGAAACCGTGGATTGATGGCAGCATTCGCGTGAAACTGAAAGCGCGAACCACTGCTTTTAATTAGGGCAAGGTGTCTGGCAACATGACCGAATACAAACAGTGCAGCTATTCCCTCCGCAAGGCTATTAAACAAGCTAAGCGTCAGTACAGAGACAAAGTAGAATCTCAATTCAACGGCTCAGACACAAGAGGCATGTGGCAGGGTCTACAGTCAATCACGGACTACAAGAAGAAACCCAGCCCAGTCACGGACCAGGATGTCTTGCTCCCAGGCAGACTAAATAACTTTTTTGCCCGCTTTGAGGACAATACAGTGCCACTGACACGGCCTGCAACAAAAACATGCGGTCTCTCCTTCACTGCAGCCGAGGTGAGTAAGACATTTAAACGTGTTAACCCTTGCAAGGCTGCAGGCCCAGACGGCATCCCCAGCCGCGCCCTCAGAGCATGCGCAGACCAGCTGGCCGGTGTGTTTACGGACATATTCAATCAATCCCTATACCAGTCTGCTGTTCCCACATGCTTCAAGAGGGCCACCATTGTTCCTTTTCCCAAGAAAGCTAAGGTAACTGAGCTAAACGACTACCGCCCCGTAGCACTCACTACCGTCATCATGAAGTGCTTTGAGAGACTAGTCAAGGACCATATCACCTCCACCCTACCTGACACCCTAGACCCACTCCAATTTGCTTACCGCCCAAATAGGTCCACAGACGATGCAATCTCAACCACACTGCACACTGCCCTAACCCACCTGGACAAGAGGAATACCTATGTGAGAATGCTGTTCATCGACTACAGCTCGGCATTCAACACCATAGTACCCTCCAAGCTCGTCATCAAGCTCGAGACCCTGGGTCTCGACCCCGCCCTGTGCAACTGGGTACTGGACTTCCTGACGGGCCGCCCCCAGGTGGTGAGGGTAGGCAACAACATCTCCTCCCCGCTGATCCTCAACACGGGGGCCCCACAAGGGTGCGTTCTGAGCCCTCTCCTGTACTCCCTGTTCACCCACGACTGCGTGGCCACGCACGCCTCCAACTCAATCATCAAGTTTGCGGACGACACAACAGTGGTAGGCTTGATTACCAACAACGACGAGACGGCCTACAGGGAGGAGGTGAGGGCCCTCGGAGTGTGGTGTCAGGAAAATAACCTCACACTCAACATCAACAAAACTAAGGAGATGATTGTGGACTTCAGGAAACAGCAGAGGGAACACCCCCTATCCACATCGATGGAACAGTAGTGGAGAGGGTAGCAAGTTTTAAGTTCCTCGGCATACACATCACAGACAAACTGAATTGGTCCACTCACACTGACAGCGTCGTGAAGAAGGCGCAGCAGCGCCTCTTCAACCTCAGGAGGCTGAAGAAATTCGGCTTGTCACCAAAAGCACTCACAAACTTCTACAGATGCACAATCGAGAGCATCCTGGCGGGCTGTATCGTCCCGCCTGGTACGGCAACTGCTCCGCCCTCAACCGTAAGGCTCTCCAGAGGGTAGTGAGGTCTGCACAACGCATCACCGGGGGCAAACTACCTGCCCTCCAGGACACCTACACCACCCGATGTTACAGGAAGGCCATAAAGATCATCAAGGACATCAACCACCCGAGCCACTGCCTGTTCAACCTGCTATCATCCAGAAGGCGAGGTCAGTACAGGTGCATCAAAGCTGGGACCGAGAGACTGAAAAACAGCTTCTATCTCAAGGCCATCAGACTGTTAAACAGCCACCACTAATATTGAGTGGCTGCTGCCAACACACTGTCATTGACACTGACCCAACTCCAGCCACTCTAATAATGGGAATTGATGGGAAATGATGTAAATATATCACTAGCCACTTTAAGCAATGCTACCTTATATAATGTTACTTACCCTACATTATTCATCTCATATGTATAAGTAATATACTGTACTCTACATCATCGACTGCATCCTTATGTAATACATGTATCACTAGCCACTTTAACTATGCCACTTTGTTTACATACTCATCTCATATGTATATACTGTACTCAATACCATCTACTGTATCTTGCCTATGCTGCTCTGTACCATCACTCATTCATATATCCTTATGTACATATTCTTTATCCCCTTACACTGTGTATAAGACAGTAGTTTTGGAATTGTTAGTTAGATTACTTGTTGGTTATCACTGCATTGTCGGAACTAGAAGCACAAGCATTTCGCTACACTCGCATTAACATCTGCTGACCATGTGTATGTGACAAATACATTTTTATTTGATTTGATTTAGAGCAGGAATCCAGGGGCTGCAGAGTCCAGGGGCTGCAGATTTGTCCAACAACACTGCTAGTGTCCCCCTCTCTCTCTCTGCTGCAGCTCCACCTTCACTACACACAGCTCCTCTCTGAGGACAACATGCCCCCCCCTCTCTCTCTGCTGCAGCTCCACCTTCACTACACACAGCTCCTCTCTGAGGACAACATGCCCCCCCCTCTCTCTCTGCTGCAGCTCCACCTTCACTACACACAGCTCCTCTCTGAGGACAACATGTCCCCCCCTCTCTCTCTGCTGCAGCTCCACCTTCACTACACACAGCTCCTCTCTGAGGACAACATGCCCCCCTCTCTCTCTGCTGCAGCTCCACCTTCACTACACACAGCTCGGAGGACAACATGTCCCCCTCTCTCTCTGCTGCAGCTCCACCTTCACTACACACAGCTCCTCTGAGGACAACATGTCCCCCCCCTCTCTCTCTGCTGCAGCTCCACCTTCACTACACACAGCCCCTCTCTGAGGACAACATGTCCCCCCTCTCTCTCTGCTCCAGCTCCACCTTCACTACACACAGCTCCTCTCTGAGGACAACATGTCCCCCCCTCTCTCTCTGCTACAGCTCCAACTTCACTACACACAGCTCCTCTCTGAGGACAACATGTCCCCTTCTCTCTCTCTCTGCTGCAGCTCCACCTTCACTACACACAGCTCCTCTCGGAGGATATCATTGGACTGTGGCATTTGTTCAAAGTTCTGTCTTAACTCTTCCATCAGCTTCTGGACAGTGTTACATTCTAATGTCTCAACTCTCCCATCAGCGTCTGGACAGTGTTACATTCTAATGTCTCAACTCTTCCATCAGCTTCTGGAAAGTGTTACATTCTAATGTCTCAACTCTCCCATCAGCGTCTGGACAGTGTTACATTCTAATGTCTCAACTCATCCATCAGCATCTGGACAGTGTTACATTCTAATGTCTCAACTCTCCCATCAGCGTCTGGACAGTGTTACATTCTAATGTCTCAACTCTCCCATCAGCTTCTGGACAGTGTTACATTCTAATGTCTCAACTCTCCCATCAGCGTCTGGACAGTGTTACATTCTAATGTCTCAACTCTCCCATCAGCGTCTGGACAGTGTTACATTCTAATGTCTCAACTCTCCCATCAGCGTCTGGACAGTGTTACATTCTAATGTCTCAACTCTCCCATCAGCGTCTGGACAGTGTTACATTCTAATGTCTCAACTCTCCCATCAGCGTCTGGACAGTGTTACATTCTAATGTCTCAACTCTCCCATCAGCGTCTGGACAGTGTTACATTCTAATGTCTCAACTCTCCCATCAGCGTCTGGACAGTGTTACATTCTAATGTCTCAACTCTCCCATCAGCGTCTGGACAGTGTTACATTCTAATGTCTCAACTCTCCCGTCAGCGTCTGGACAGTGTTACATTCTAATGTCTCAACTCTCCCATCAGCGTCTGGACAGTGGACAGAGTCAGTCAGCTCCACTTCAAGTAGGGAAAGGCAGTTCTGGATTCGTTTCACTGATGGTGTTTCTGGTGTGCACACAGCTGCCACAGGTGTTGTACTGTGGGCCTCCTGTTTTGATGGCCAGGTTTTGAGAGTTGCAGGCGATGTTAGTTTGTAGTTCATTATCCACTAGTGTTTTCATCATGTGCAACTCTTCTTCAATCTGCTCTTGACTGGCTTCAGATCCTTGGAAAATGACTATTCCGTTACTCTATATATTAATGGGACATTTTGGGGTTATGTCCAAATACGATTGTCTCATTGTCTTGTTTCCAGACATTTTAAGTTGTTTGTTTGCCTTGCGCCAGGTTGCCAAGCATTTAGACGTTCAGTGAAAAGACAAGATACGTCTTTATTTATTTGTCTTTTTGTTGCATAAAGGTTTTAGGGTTTCTGGGTGTTCTTTTAAAAAACCTTTGCTTTATATTCTTCCTGCCTGCTTCACTGACAAATGCCTTCTGCATATTTGATTGCAAGGTTTCTGAGCTTTGGGGGGCTTGTTACTGTCTCCATCTTAGTTGATTACGGTTGCACACAGCACATGTTGCAGCTGGGTTTCACTTGGCTAGTTGTAGCTAGCCGTTTTTAAATGGAAACTAAGTTGAACTTGTACTCTTCCTTTAAATCATTTGAAGTATGATATAAAATACTAGATATTACGAGTTCATCATTTTACCAGCTACTCTTGGAACTTGGAACTCTCTCTCTCTCTCTCTCTCTCTCTGTCTCTCTCTCTCTCTCTGTCTCTCTCTCTCTCTCTCCCTCTCTCTCTCTCTCTCCCTCTCTCTCCCTCTCTCTCTCTCTGTCTCTCTCTGTCTCTCTCTCTCTCTCTCCCTCTCTCTCTCTCTCTCTCTCTCTCTCTCTCTCTCTCTCTCTCTCTCTCTCTCTCTCTCTCTCTCTCTCTCTCTCTCTCTCTCTCTCTCTCTCTCTCTCTCTCTCTCTCTCTCTCTCTCTCTCTCTCTCTCTCTCTCTCTGTCTCTCTCTCTGTCTGTCTCTCTCTCTGTCTCTCTCTGTCTCTCTCTCTCTCTCTCTCTCTCTCTCTCTCTCTCTCTCTCTCTCTCTCTCTCTCTCTCTCTCTCTCTCTCTCTCTCTCTCTCTCTCTCTCTCTCTCTCTCTCTCTCTCTCTCTCTCTCTCTCTCTCTCTCTCTCTCTCTCTCCTCTCTCTCTCTCTCTCCTCTCTCTCTCTCTCTCTCTCTCTCTGTCTCTCTCTGTCTCTCTCTCTCTCTCTCTCTCTCTCTCTCTCTCCTCTCTCTCTCTCTCTCTCTCTCTCTCTCTCTCTCTCTCTCTCTCTCTCTCTCTCTCTCTCTCTCTCTCTCTCTCTCTCTCTCTGTCTCTCTCTGTCTCTCTCTCTCTCTCTCTCTCTCTCTCTCTCTCTCTCTCTCTCTCTCTCTCTCTCTCTCTCTCTCTCTCTCTCTCTCTCTCTCTCTCTCTCTCTCTCTCTCTCTCTCTCTCTCTCTCTCTCTCTCTCTCTCTCTCTCTCTCTCTCTCTCTCTCTCTCTCTCTCTCTCTCTCTCTCTCTCTCTCTCTCTCTCTCTCTCTCTCTCTCTCTCTCTCTCTCTCTCTCTCTCTCTCTCTCTCTCTCTCTCTCTCTCTCTCTCTCTCTCTCTCTCTCTCTCTCTCTCTCTCTCTCTCTCTCTCTCTCTCTCTCTCTCTCTCTCTCTCTCTCTCTCTCTCTCTCTCTCTCTCTCTCTCTCTCTCTCTCTCTCTCTCTCTCTCTCTCTCTCTCTCTCTCTCTCTCTCTCTCTCTCTCTCTCTCTTCTCTCTCTCTCTCTCTCTGTCTCTCTCTGTCTCTCTCTCTCTCTCTCTCTCCTCTCTCTCTCTCTCTCTCTCCTCTCTCTCTCTCTCTCTCTCTCTCTCTCTCTCTCTCTCTCTCTCCTCTCTCTCTCTCTCTCTCTCTCTCTCTCTCTCTCTCTCTCTCTCTCTCTCTCTCTCTCTCTCTCTCTCTCTCTCTCTCTCTCTCTCTCTCTCTCTCTCTCTCTCTCTCTCTCTCTCTCTCTCTCTCTCTCTCTCTCTCTCTCTCTCTCTCTCCCTCTCTCCCTCTCTCTCTCTAGAGGGAGAAGGGATAGAGGGATGGAAGAATGTGGGGAAGGAGGATATGGGAAAGCCTTTTTTCTATAGGGCTCTGGTCTAAAGTAGTGCACTATATAGGGAATAGGGTTCTATAGGGCTCTGGTCTAAAATAGTGTACTATATAGGGAATAGGGTGCCATAGGGCCCTGGTCTAAAGTAGTGCACTATATAGGGAATAGGGTTCCATAGGGTTCTGGTCTAAAGTAGTGCACTATATAGGGAATAGGGCTCTGGTCTAAAGTAGTGCACTATATAGGGAATAGGGCTCTGGTCTAAAGTAGTGCACTATATAGGGAATAGGGCTCTGGTCTAAAGTAGTGTACTATATAGGGAATAGGGCTCTGGTCTAAAGTAGTGCACTATATAGGGAATAGGGCTCTGGTCTAAAGTAGTGCACTATATAGGGAATAGGTCTCTGGTCTAAAGTAGTGCACTATATAGGGAATAGGCCTCTGGTCTAAAGTAGTGCACTATATAGGGAATAGGCCTCTGGTCTAAAGTAGTGCACTATATAGGGAATAGGCCTCTGGTCTAAAGTAGTGCACTATATAGGGAATAGGTCTCTGGTCTAAAGTAGTGCACTATATAGGGAATAGGCCTCTGGTCTAAAGTAGTGCACTATATAGGGAATAGGTCTCTGGTCTAAAGTAGTGCACTATATAGGGAATAGGCCTCTGGTCTAAAATAATGCACTATATAGGGAATAGGGCTCTGGTCAAAAGTAGTGCACTATATAGGGAATAGGCCTCTGGTCTAAAATAATGCACTATATAGGGAATAGGGCTCTGGTCAAAAGTAGTGCACTATATAGGGAATAGGCCTCTGGTCTAAAGTAGTGCACTATATAGGGAATAGGGTTCTATAGGGCTCTGGTCTAAAGTAGTGCACTATATAGGGAATAGGGTTCTATAGGGCTCTGGTCTAAAGTAGTGCACTATATAGGGAATAGGGTTCTATAGGGCTCTGGTCTAAAATAGTGTACTATATAGGGAATAGGGTGCCATAGGGCCCTGGTCTAAAGTAGTGCACTATATAGGGAATAGGGTTCCATAGGGTTCTGGTCTAAAGTAGTGCACTATATAGGGAATAGGGCTCTGGTCTAAAGTAGTGCACTATATAGGGAATAGGGCTCTGGTCTAAAGTAGTGCACTATATAGGGAATAGGGCTCTGGTCTAAAGTAGTGTACTATATAGGGAATAGGGCTCTGGTCTAAAGTAGTGCACTATATAGGGAATAGGGCTCTGGTCTAAAGTAGTGCACTATATAGGGAATAGGTCTCTGGTCTAAAGTAGTGCACTATATAGGGAATAGGCCTCTGGTCTAAAGTAGTGCACTATATAGGGAATAGGCCTCTGGTCTAAAGTAGTGCACTATATAGGGAATAGGCCTCTGGTCTAAAGTAGTGCACTATATAGGGAATAGGTCTCTGGTCTAAAGTAGTGCACTATATAGGGAATAGGCCTCTGGTCTAAAGTAGTGCACTATATAGGGAATAGGTCTCTGGTCTAAAGTAGTGCACTATATAGGGAATAGGCCTCTGGTCTAAAATAATGCACTATATAGGGAATAGGGCTCTGGTCAAAAGTAGTGCACTATATAGGGAATAGGCCTCTGGTCTAAAGTAGTGCACTATATAGGGAATAGGGTTCTATAGGGCTCTGGTCTAAAGTAGTGCACTATATAGGGAATAGGGTTCTATAGGGCTCTGGTCTAAAGTAGTGCACTATATAGGGAATAGGGTTCTATAGGGCTCTGGTCTAAAGTAGTGTACTATATAGGGAATAGGGTTCTATAGGGCTCTGGTCTAAAGTAGTGTACTATGTAGGGAATAGGGTTCTATAGGGCTCTGGTCTAAAGTAGTGCACTATATAGGGAATAGGGTTCTATAGGGCTCTGGTCTAAAGTAGTGCACTATATAGGGAATAGGGTTCTATAGGGCTCTGGTCTAAAGTAGTGCACTATATAGGGAATAGGGTGCTATAGGGCTCTGGTCTAAAGTAGTGCACTATATAGGGAATAGGGTTCTATAGGGCTCTGGTCTAAAGTAGTGCACTATATAGGGAATAGGGTTCTATAGGGCTCTGGTCTAAAGTAGTGCACTATATAGGGAATAGGGTTCTATAGGGCTCTGGTCTAAAGTAGTGCACTATATAGGGAATTGGGTGCCATTTGGGACGTACGTTGACTCACTAGGCTAGACGACACGCAGCCTTATGTACTATGGACGTCTATGGTTCTGTATCTGTGTGGAATGTATAATTGACAGGGGAATATAATGCCTGTAATCACCTTTACCATGTGACAGGGTGGACTGACTCAATACCTTTACCATGTGACAGGGGAATATAATGCCTGTAATCACCTTTACCATGTGACTGGGTGGACTGACTCAATACCTTTACCATGTGACAGGGTGGACTGACTCAATACCTTTACCATGTGACTGGGTGGACTGACTCAATACCTTTACCATGTGACTGGGTGGACTGACTCAATACCTTTACCATGTGACTGGGTGGACTGACTCAATATCTTTACCATGTGACAGGGTGGACTGACTCAATACCTTTACAATGTGACTCAATACCTTTACCATGTGACAGGGTGGACTGACTCAATACCTTTACCATGTGACAGGGGAATATAATGCCTGTAATCACCTTTACCATGTGACTGGGTGGACTGACTCAATACCTTTACCATGTGACAGGGTGGACTGACTCAATACCTTTACCATGTGACTGGGTGGACTGACTCAATACCTTTACCATGTGACTCAATACCTTTACCATGTGACTCAATACCTTTACCATGTGACAGGGGAATATAATGCCTGTAATCACCTTGACCATGTGACAGGGTGGACTGACTCAATACCTTTACCATGTGACTGGGTGGACTGACTCAATACCTTTACCATGTGACAGGGTGGACTGACTCAATACCTTTACCATGTGACTGGGTGGACTGACTCAATACCTTTACCATGTGACAGGGTGGAATGACTCAATACCTTTACCATGTGACTGGGTGGACTGACTCAATACCTTTACCATGTGACTGGGTGGACTGACTCAATACCTTTACCATGTGACTGGGTGGACTGACTCAATACCTTTACCATGTGACAGGGTGGACTGACTCAATACCTTTACCATGTGACTCAATACCTTTACCATGTGACAGGGTGGACTGACTCAATACCTTGACCATGTGACAGGGTGGACTGACTCAATACCTTTACCATGTGACTGGGTGGACTGACTCAATACCTTTACCATGTGACTGGGTGGACTGACTCAATACCTTTACCATGTGACAGGGTGGAATGACTCAATACCTTTACAATGTGACTCAATACCTTTACCATGTGACTGGGTGGACTGACTCAATACCTTTACCATGTGACAGGGTGGACTTACTCAATACCTTTACAATGTGACTCAATACCTTTACCATGTGACAGGGTGGAATGACTCAATACCTTTACAATGTGACTCAATACCTTTACCATGTGACTGGGTGGACTGACTCAATACCTTTACCATGTGACAGGGTGGACTGACTCAATACCTTTACCATGTGACTGGGTGGACTGACTCAATACCTTTACCATGTGACAGGGTGGAATGACTCAATACCTTTACCATGGGACTGGGTGGACTGACTCAATACCTTTACCATGTGACAGGGGAATATAATGCCTGTAATCACCTTGACCATGTGACTGGGTGAACTGACTCAATACCTTTACCATGTGACAGGGGAATATAATGCCTGTAATCACCTTGACCACGTGACTGTCCACTGCCAAGCAATACAGACTCTCTATTAAATACTGAGGTGGCTTAAACATGACCCGACAGTGAATCCTACTCACCGGCTGAAGGGTCAGTGTTGGACAGTGAATCCTACTCACCGGCTGAAGGGTCAGTGTTGGACAGTGAATCCTACTCACCGGCTGAAGGGTCAGTGTTGGACAGTGAATCCTACTCACCGGCTGAAGGGTCAGTGTTGGACAGTGAATCCTACTCACCGGCTGAAGGGTCAGTGTTGGACAGTGAATCCTACTCACCGGCTGAAGGGTCAGTGTTGGACAGTGAATCCTACTCACCGGCTGAAGGGTCAGTGTTGGACAGTGAATCCTACTCACCGGCTGAAGGGTCAGTGTTGGACAGTGAATCCTACTCACCGGCTGAAGGGTCAGTGTTGGACAGTGAATCCTACTCACCGGCTGAAGGGTCAGTGTTGGACAGTGAATCCTACTCACCGGCTGAAGGGTCAGTGTTGGACAGTGAATCCTACTCACCGGCTGAAGGGTCAGTGTTGGACAGTGAATCCTACTCACCGGCTGAGAGAGACAGAAAGACTAGAGAGCGAGAGAGGGGGTTTGACTCTTTTTGGCATGAGGGTCTGCTATCTAAATATAATGGAGAGCGCTGTTGGGGGGAAACATACATCATTATCAATTCCATGTACACAAACAACTAGTGTGTGGTTAAAAATGGCAAAAAACACTGATTTCTTTCCTCAGAGTTGTAGTGTGAGACAGGGATGCAGTTTGTGCCCAATCTTCTTTAAAATGTATATAAAAAAATTGGTTAGGTAGGGCTCTAGAACAGTCTGAAGCACCCGGCCTCAACTTACTAGACTCTGAAGTCAAAGTCTGGAGTAGAGTCCCCTTAGCCAGCTGGTACTGGGACTCTGTTCACAAACACAAACAGTCCCCACAAGCCCAGGACAGCAACATGTTGGAAAGTATCAACAAAAAAACTGGAATAAAACATTCCAGTTTGTTCCGTTTTTTTGTTGATGCTTTCCAACATGTCAAATAATAATGTTTTTTTTGGCCCTAAACAGAGAGTACACCGTAGCAGAATACCTGACCACTGTGACTGACCCAAAATAAAGAAAAGCTTTGACTCTCTGTTGAGAGAGCTCGTCATAGGCAGACATGGCTCTCAAGAGAAGACAGGCTATGTGCCCATTGCCCACCAAATGAGGTGGAAACTGAGCTGCACTTCCTAACCTCCTGCCCAATGTATGACCATATTAGAGAGACATATTTCCCTCAGATTACACAGATCCACAAAGAATTTGAAAACAAATAAAATCCTGATAAACTCCCAGATCTACTGGGTGAAATACCACAGTGTGCCATCACAGCATCAATATTTGTGACCTGTTGCCAGGAGAAAAGGGCAACCAGTGAAGAACAAACACCATTGTCAATACAATCCATATTTATGTTTATTGGTTTCCCTTTCATACTTAAACTATTTGCACATTGTTACAACACTGTACATAGCCAGTAATATAAATATTTGAAATGTCTATATTCTTTGAAATATTTTGTGTAAAATATTAGTTTGTTTGCCTTGTTTATTTGTCTTTTATTTATTGCCTATTCCACTTGCTTTAGCAATGTATACATACGGTCTGTTTCCCATGCCAATAAAGCCCTTTGAATTGAAGACAGAGAGCGAGAGAAGGGGGAGGGAGAGGGAGTGTGTGTGTGTGTGAGAGAGAGAGAGAGATATATGCTGGAGAGAGAGGGAGAGGGAGGAGAGAGTGAGAGAGAGAGAGAGAGAGAGAGATAGATGCTGGAGAGAGAGGCGAGGGAGGAGAGAGAGAGAGAGAGAGAGAGAGAGAGAGAGAGAGAGAGAGAGAGAGAGAGAGAGAGAGAGAGAGATAGATGCTGGAGAGAGAGGGAGAGGGAGGAGAGAGTGAGAGATAGATGCTGGAGAGAGAAGGAGAGGGAGAGAGAGAGAGAGAGAGAGAGAGAGAGAGAGAGAGAGAGAGAGAGAGAGAGAGAGAGAGAGAGAGAGAGAGAGAGAGAGAGAGAGAGAGAGAGAGAATACTGATAGTGTTTAACTAGTATATTTGGTATATACAGGGATCTGTGCCAATGTAAAACTGTGAATATAAATCGGTTAATTGCAGCAGCATAGCAGTGATATACTCCAGATATTTGTTGAACCCCGAATGAATCCAACCTGGCAGCATCTACATCCACTAGCTAGCAGCCTCATAAAGCCAAGCGGCGGTGTATTTGTTCATATGCAATTCTCCTGGACCTGGATTAAATTGGATTGTGATTTCAATAGGCACTTTCTGCTTTGACCATGGCTGCATTCCAAATGGCCCTATTGGCTCTGGTGATAAATAGTGCATTATATAGGGAGTAAAATAGTGCATTATATAGGGAGTAAAATAGTGCATTATATAGGGAGTAAAATAGTGCATTATATAGGGAGTAAAATAGTGCATTATATAGGGAGTAAAATAGTGCATTATATAGGGAGTAAAATAGTGCATTATATAGGGAATACAATAGTGCATTATATAGGGAATAAAATAGTGCATTATGTTTGGCGTAGGATGCTATTTGCCACACCACCTTAGTGTTACAGACTCTGTGGAGGGACAAAGGGAGTTGGGGTGCTGTGTAGAGAAGAATGATTGTGTTGTCTAACGATCAGCAGGTGCCTGGTGCTGCGTAGAGAAGAATGATTGTGTTGTCTAACGATCAGCAGGTGCCTGGTGCTGCGTAGAGAAGGATGATTGTGTTGTCTAACGATCAGCAGGTGCCTGGTGCTGCGTAGAGAAGAATGATTGTGTTGTCTAACGATCAGCAGGTGCCTGGTGCTGCGTAGAGAAGGATGATTGTGTTGTCTAACGATCAGCAGGTGCCTGGTGCTGCGTAGAGAAGGATGATTGTGTTGTCTAACGATCAGCAGGTGCCTGGTGCTGCGTAGAGAAGGATGATTGTGTTGTCTAACGATCAGCAGGTGCCTGGTGCTGCGTAGAGAAGGATGATTGTGTTGTCTAACGATCAGCAGGTGCCTGGTGCTGCGTAGAGAAGAATGATTGTGTTGTCTAACGATCAGCAGGTGCCTGCTTCTGAGATAAACTGTCAGCGTCATTTATTATCAGGAGGGACGATTCATAAAATGGGAGCTTCATTCTAGGACTACTGACATCTTCAGGAGTGATAAGTAGACATTTTGTCTTAATCTGTTGTCATCTAGTACTGCCTTATGTGCTAGCTAGCACCCTCTACTTTAAGTGTTCTCTGTCTCCCCGGTAGCGTTGTTAGCTAGCACCCTCTACTTTAAGTGTTCTCTGTCTTCCCGATAGCGTTGTTAGCTAGCACCCTCTACTTTAAGTGTTCTCTGTCTTCCCGGTAGCGTTGTTAGCTAGCACCCTCTACTTTAAGTGTTCTCTGTCTCCCCGGTAGCGTTGTTAGCTAGCACCCTCTACTTTAAGTGTTCTCTGTCTCCCCGGTAGCGTTGTTAGCTAGCACCCTCTACTTTAAGTGTTCTCTGTCTCCCCGGTAGCGTTGTTAGCTAGCACCCTCTACTTTATGTGTTCTCTGTCTTCCCGGAAGCGTTGTTAGCTAGCACCCTCTACTTTAAGTGTTCTCTGTCTTCACTGGTAGCGTTGTTAGCTAGCACCCTCTACTTTATGTGTTCTCTGTCTCCCCGGTAGCGTTGTTAGCTAGCACCCTCTACTTTATGTGTTCTCTGTCTTCCCGGTAGCGTTGTTAGCTAGCACCCTCTACTTTAAGTGTTCTCTGTCTTCACTGGTAGCGTTGTTAGCTAGCACCCTCTACTTTATGTGTTCTCTGTCTCCCCGGTAGCGTTGTTAGCTAGCACCCTCTACTTTATGTGTTCTCTGTCTTCCCGGTAGCGTTGTTAGCTAGCACCCTCTACTTTAAGTGTTCTCTGTCTTCCCGGTAGCGTTGTTAGCTAGCACCCTCTACTTTAAGTGTTCTCTGTATTCCCTGTAGCGTTGTTAGCTAGCACCCTCTACTTTAAGTGTTCTCTGTCTTCCCGGTAGCGTTGTTAGCTAGCACCCTCTACTTTAAGTGTTCTCTGTCTTCCCGGTAGCGTTGTTACCTAGCACCCTCTACTTTAAGTGTTCTCTGTCTTCCCGGTAGCGTTGTTAGCTAGCACCCTCTACTTTAAGTGTTCTCTGTATTCCCAGTAGCGTTGTTAGCTAGCACCCTCTACTTTAAGTGTTCTCTGTCTTCCCGGTAGCGTTGTTAGCTAGCACCCTCTACATTAAGTGTTCTCTGTCTTCCTGGTAGCGTACTGTGCTCGGTGCTCATAACTTGAAGATGATTGTTGACACATCAACCAGGATCAAGGGGCAGGGGAATTTGTGATTGTTGTCTTCGTACTCAGTGGCTGTATTGGAAAGGGAGTGGTTTCTCCTCTCCTAGGCAATCGGCAATTACTATCGGGAGACGTGCCCTTCAACGCTGCAAGACAATTAGCAATTAGTGTTAGTACTTCAGTCTAAGACTGCTGTCAAAACAAAGAGGGTTCTGCCGAGTTGTTCTGCCCGAGTTACTAGAGGAAGAACGAGAGGAAGGCCTAGTTATTTACATTTTTATTTTCATTTTGTAGCTTTTTGCAACTATACTGAACAAAAAAATATAAATGCAACATGTAAAGTGTTGGTCCTATGTTTCATGAGCTGAAATAAAAAATTTAAGTAAGTCCAACCGGCCTCATAACTGCTGACCACGTGTAACCACACCAGCCCAGGACCTCCACATCCGGCTTCACAACTGCTGACCACGTGTAACCACACCAGCCCAGGACCTCCACATCCGGCTTCATAACTGCTGACCACGTGTAACCACACCAGCCCAGGACCTCCACATCCGGCCTCATAACTGCTGACCACGTGTAACCACACCAGCCCAGGACCTCCACATCCGGCTTCATAACTGCTGACCACGTGTAACCACACCAGCCCAGGACCTCCACATCTGGCTTCTTCACCTGCGGGATCGTCTGAGACCAGCCACCCAGACAGTTGATAAAACTGAGGAGCATTTCTGTCTGTAATAAAGCCCTTTTGTGTGGAAAAACTCATTCTGCCTGGCTCCCCAGTGGGTTAGCCTGGCTCCTAAATGATTGGGCCTTTGCCCTTAGGGCTGATCCCATTTAGTCGACTGGTCAATTATTTGGTCGATAGGCCGTTGGTTGACTGAGATTTCGTAGTCAAACAGTAGCAAAAAAAATGTTTCATAGTGTACAAGACACGTGTCTGATTTGTGCATGTCTGAGTGACAAATATACGAGGATGGAATCATGCACGATATGTACAGTTAAGAGGTATGTGAAAGTATTATGCATATGTTGGGGGGTCAATCGCTATTTAACAAGCTAGCTGAGTAAGTAACATTAGCCAAGTAGCTATACATTTATCATACAACATGCAGACATCGTCATCTCATTCAAAAACCTCAACACTCCTGTACCTTCCCAGTTCCCTGTATCCCCCTAAACCCAAACCCTTACCCCAATCCTCTTCCCAACCCTACCCCCTAAACCCTTACCCTAACCCTTACCCCAATCCTCTTCCCTACCCTACCCCCTAAACCCTAACCCTTACCCCAATCCTCTTCCCTACCCTACCCCCTAAACCCTAACCCTTACCCCAATCCTCTTCCCAACCCTACCCCCGAAACCCAAACCCTTACCCCAATCCTCTTCCCAACCCTACCCCCTAAACCCAAACCCTTACCCCAATCCTCTTCCCAACCCTATCCCCTGAACCCTAACCCTTACCCCAATCCTCTTCCCAACCCTACCCCCTAAACCCAAACCCTTACCCCAATCCTCTTCCCAACCCTACCCCCTGAACCCTAACCCATACCCCTTACCCCAAACCTCTTCCCAACCCTACCCCCTGAACCCTAACCCTTAACCCAATCCTCTTCCCAACCCTATCCCCTGAATCCTAAACCTTACCCCAAACTTCATATGACCAGGTTTCCTTTAAAGGACCGTGGTTCCTTCATAGGACCAGGGTTCCTTCGTAGGACCAGGGTTCCTTCGTAGGACCAGGGTTACTTCATAGGACCAGGGTTCCTTTAAAGGACCAGGGTTACTTCGTTGGATCAGGGTTCCTTCATAGGACCAGGGTTACTTCATAGGACCAGGGTTCCTTCATAGGACCAGGGTTCCTTCATAGGACCAGGGTTCCTTTAAAGGATCAGGGTTCCTTTATAGGACCGGGGTTACTTCATAGGACCAGGGTTACTTCGTAGGACCAGGGTTCCTTTATAGGACCAGGGTTCCTTTATAGGACCAGGGTTCCTTCGTAGGACCAGGGTTCCTTTATAATATCAGGGTTCCTTCATAGGACCAGGGTTCCTTCATAGGATCAGGGTTCCTTTATAGGACTGGGGTTCCTTCGTAGGACCAGGGTTCCTTTATAGGACCAGGGTTCCTTTGTAGGACCAGGGTTCCTTCATAGGACCAGGGTTACTTCATAGGACCAGGGTTACTTCATAGGACCAGGGTTACTTCATAGGACCAGGGTTACTTCACGGATATGCTCTTACTATTAGGTTAGCCTTAACCGACTACGGCTAAGCGAAATCTCTGCCGAGCCCTGACCCCAACTGACTACGGCTACGCGGATAGCCCTGACCCCAACTGACTACGGCTACGCGGATAGCCCTGACCCCAACTGACTACGGCTATGCGGATAGCCCTGACCCCAACTGACTACGGCTACGCGGATAGCCCTGACCCCAACTGACTACGGCTACGCGGATAGCCCTGACCCCAACTGACTACGGCTATGCGGATAGCCCTGACCCCAACTGACTACGGCTACGTGGATAGCCCTGACCCCAACTGACTACGTCTACACTGTTCTCTGCCGAGCCCTGACCCCAACTGACTACGGCTACGTGGATAGCCCTGACCCCAACTGACTACGTCTACACTGTTCTCTGCCGAGCCCTGACCCCAACTGACTACGTCTACACTGTTCTCTGCCGAGCCCCGACCCCAACTGACTACGTCTACACTGTTCTCTGCCGAGCCCCGACCCCAACTGACTACGTCTACACTGTTCTCTGCCGAGCCCCGACCCCAACTGACTACGTCTACTCTGTTCTCTGCCGAGCCCTGACCCCAACTGACTACGTCTACACTGTTCTCTGCCGAGCCCCGACCCCAACTGACTACGTCTACACTGTTCTCTGCCGAGCCCCGACCCCAACTGACTACGTCTACTCTGTTCTCTGCCGAGCCCCGACGTTCACATATGCTAGCCATTACTCCATACCATTCACACAATTGTATAATGTTTCAGAGGGAAAAAGGATTGGGTTTTTTCTCTCCACTTTTTCCACAAGTGTAAATCATTTTTTAGTCTGATGTCTCCCTAGTGACCTGACAACTACTGCCTCTTTCTCTGAATGTCTTCTAGTGTTCAGGGCCTTTGGCAAGACAACCCCCCCCACCCAAAACAGCTTTCAGGCCCTTTAAATGGTGGCCATCTAGACACTGTCTCCTCCCTCCTCCTCCTCATTCCTTCCTCCTCCTCATTCCTCCCCCCTCCTCCTTCCTCCTCTTCTCCTCCCTCCTCCCTACTTTCTCCTCCCTCCTCCTTCCTCCTCCCCTCTCCTCTCTCCCTCCTCCTCCTTCCTCCTCTCCTCCTCCCCCTCCCTCCTCCCCTCCACTTTCCCTCCCCTCCCTCCCTCCCCTCCTCCTCCTCCCCTCTCCTCCCTCCCTCCTCCTCCTTCCTCCTCCCTCCTCCTTCCTCCCCCTCCTCTTCCCTCCTCCTCCATCATTCTCCCACCCTCCTCCTCCCTCCCCCTCCCTCCCCTCCTCCTCCCTCCTCCCTCCTCCCTCCTCCTCCCCCTCCCCCTCCCTCTTGCCTTGTCTTCAGATGTGTTATTGTGTTACGGTCTCCCACCGTCTGGTTTTGACACAGTGTAAGAAGATGGAAGGTTGAGGAATATGCAGAGGACTTTGGCAGCGCAGCTAAGATGGGATCTTAATGGCCTATTTCCTCCTTGGCAGAGGGATCAAATACTATGGTGCAGCTGATGTTTGGAAATCTAACAGTCTTCCCCTCCCTCAACACACACATTCACACACACTACCAACGCGCATGCCCCGGCCACCTCAGGATCTGTCTTTTTCAGCCATATACAGATCATTCAGAAATGATTCAGACCAATTTACTTTTTCCACATTATGTTACATTACAGCCTTATTCTAAAATGTATTTAAAAAAATGTTCCTCATCAATCTACACACAACACCCCATAATGACATCACAATACCCCACAATGACATCACAATACACTACAGAGAGGAGAGGGTTGGTATAGGTAGGGTAGACAGAGAGGGTTAGGGTTAAGGTTGGTATAGGTAGGGTAGACAGAGAGGGTTGGTATAGGTAGGGTAGACAGAGAGGGTTAGTATAGGTATCGTAGACAGAGAGGGTTAAGGTTAGGGTTGGTATAGGTAGGGTAGACAGAGAGGGTTAGTATAGGTAGGGTAGACAGAGAGGGTTGGTATAGGTAGGGTAGACAGAGAGAGTTAGTATAGGTAGGGTAGACATAGAGGGTTGGTATAGGTAGGGTAGACAGAGAGGGTTGGTATAGGTAGGGTAGACAGAGAGGGTTGGTATAGGTAGGGTAGACAGAGAGGGTTAGTATAGGTAGGGTAGACAGAGAGGGTTGGTATAGGTAGGGTAGACAGAGAGGGTTGGTATAGGTAGGGTAGACAGAGAGGGTTGGTATAGGTAGGGTAGACAGAGAGGGTTGGTATAGGTAGGGTAGACAGAGAGGGTTAGTATAGGTATCGTAGACAGAGAGGGTTGTTATAGGTAGGGTAGACAGAGAGGGTTAGGGTTAGGGTTGGTATAGGTAGGGTAGACAGAGAGGGTTAGTATAGGTAGGGTAAACAGAGAGGGTTAGTATAGGTAGGGTAGACAGAGAGAGTTAGTATAGGTAGGGTAGACAGAGAGAGTTAGTATAGGTAGGGTAGACAGAGAGAGTTAGTATAGGTAGGGTAGACAGAGAGAGTTAGTATAGGTAGGGTAGACAGAGAGAGTTGGTATATGTAGGGTAGACAGAGAGAGTTGGTATAGGTAGGGTAGACAGAGAGGGTTGGTATAGGTAGGGTAGACAGAGAGGGTTGGTATAGGTAGGGTAGACAGAGAGGGTTAGTATAGGTAGGGTAGACAGAGAGGGTTGGTATAGGTAGGGTAGACAGAGAGGGTTGGTATAGGTAGGGTAGACAGAGAGGGTTAGTATAGGTATCGTAGACAGAGAGGGTTGGTATAGGTAGGGTAGACAGAGAGGGTTAAGGTTAGGGTTGGTATAGGTAGGGTAGACAGAGAGGGTTGGTATAGGTAGGGTAGACAGAGAGAGTTAGTATAGGTAGGGTAGACATAGAGGGTTGGTATAGGTAGGGTAGACAGAGAGGGTTGGTATAGGTAGGGTAGACAGAGAGGGTTGGTATAGGTAGGGTAGACAGAGAGGGTTAGTATAGGTAGGGTAGACAGAGAGGGTTGGTATAGGTAGGGTAGACAGAGAGGGTTGGTATAGGTAGGGTAGACAGAGAGGGTTGGTATAGGTAGGGTAGACAGAGAGGGTTGGTATAGGTAGGGTAGACAGAGAGGGTTAGTATAGGTATCGTAGACAGAGAGGGTTGTTATAGGTAGGGTAGACAGAGAGGGTTAGGGTTAGGGTTGGTATAGGTAGGGTAGACAGAGAGGGTTAGTATAGGTAGGGTAAACAGAGAGGGTTAGTATAGGTAGGGTAGACAGAGAGAGTTAGTATAGGTAGGGTAGACAGAGAGAGTTAGTATAGGTAGGGTAGACAGAGAGAGTTAGTATAGGTAGGGTAGACAGAGAGAGTTAGTATAGGTAGGGTAGACAGAGAGAGTTGGTATAGGTAGGGTAGACAGAGAGAGTTGGTATAGGTAGGGTAGACAGAGAGGGTTGGTATAGGTAGGGTAGACAGAGAGGGTTGGTATAGGTAGGGTAGACAGAGAGGGTTAGTATAGGTAGGGTAGACAGAGAGGGTTGGTATAGGTAGGGTAGACAGAGAGGGTTGGTATAGGTAGGGTAGACAGAGAGGGTTAGTATAGGTATCGTAGACAGAGAGGGTTGGTATAGGTAGGGTAGACAGAGAGGGTTAAGGTTAGGGTTGGTATAGGTAGGGTAGACAGAGAGGGTTAGTATAGGTAGGGTAGACAGAGAGGGTTGGTATAGGTAGGGTAGACAGAGAGAGTTAGTATAGGTAGTGTAGACAGAGAGAGTTGGTATAGGTAAGGTAGACAGAGAGAGTTATTATAGGTAGGGTGGACAGAGAGAGTTAGTATAGGTAGGGTAGACAGAGAGGGTTGGTATAGGTAGGGTAGACAGAGAGGGTTAGTATAGGTAGGGTAGACAGAGAGAGTTAGTATAGGTAGGGTAGACAGAGAGGGTTAGTATAGGTAGGGTAGACAGAGAGGGTTAGGGTTAGGGTTGGTATAGGTAGGGTAGACAGAGAGGGTTGGTATAGGTAGGGTAGACAGAGAGGGTTAGTATAGGTAGGGTAGACAGAGAGAGTTAGTATAGGTAGGGTAGACAGAGAGGGTTAGTATAGGTAGGGTAGACAGAGAGGGTTAGACACAGCATTTTCTTTATTTTCACACAAAAAAAACAATTAAAACACCTGATACAGTAAGATAACGTATACTTGTATATGAGTGCATTCTAAGACAAACAGCGATTTGTCTAAAACAAGTGATTTTTTTATTTTTTTAAATCCCTGAACTCCATTCAAATTTGTCGTGGCAGTAAAATTACGTTCAATATCTGATGGATTTTACAATTCAGTTTGGAGAATCTTCATCCATTATCCAGCTGTTGCATTTATTAGAGTTGTTAAAAAATAAGTAATAAAAAAACACTTTCGATGACAGTTGCTACACACACGCACGCATGCACGCACGCACACACACACACACACACACACACACACACACACACACACACACACACACACACACACCTAGCTAGTGCCATATGGGAGAAGCTGTCAGTCTGAAATCAAGGCGAGAGAACGAGAGTGTTGGTATAATCACATGTGGGATGGTGTACTGTATATACAACAGGAGAAGCATGTGGGATGGTGTATATACAACAGCACCATGTTAGGAGAAGCATGTGGGATGGTGTACTGTATATACAACAGCACCCTGTTGGGAGAAGCATGTGGGATGGTGTATATACAACAGCACCCTGTTAGGGTAATCACAGGGGATGGTGTATATACAATAGTTCCCTATATAGTTCACTACTTTTAACCAAGGCCCATAGGGTTCACGTGAGACACATTTGAGACACAGCCACTGTGAAAGAGATGTACGATCACTCTGTGGACTCATGCCAGGGGCTGTGGCGGTCATTACATATTGAAGCCGGTGATTGTCAAGCAAATAACTGCTCATCTCACAGTAATTGACTGTTAATGTAACGTAGCCTACACCATCACACCTCCTCCTCCATGCTTCACGGTGGGAACCACACACCATCACACCTCCTCCTACATGCTTCACGGTGGGAACCACACACCATCACACCTCCTCCTACATGCTTCACGGTGGGAACCACACACCATCACACCTCCTCCTCTATGCTTCACGGTGGGAACCACACACCATCACACCTCCTCCTCCATGCTTCACGGTGGGAACCACACACCATCACACCTCCTCCTCCATGCTTCACGGTGGGAACCACACACCATCACACCTCCTCCTCTATGCTTCACGGTGGGAACCACACACCATCACACCTCCTCCTCTATGCTTCACGGTGGGAACCACACACCATCACACCTCCTCCTCCATGCTTCACAGTGGTAACCACACACCATCACACCTCCTCCTCCATGCTACACGGTGGGAACCACACACCATCACACCTCCTCCTCCATGCTTCACGGTGGGAACCACACATGCAGAGATCATCCGTTCACCTACTTTGCGTCTCACAAAGACACGGTGGTTAGAACCAAAAATCTCAAATTTGGACTCATTAGACCAAAGAACAGATTTCCACCGGTCTAAAGACCATTGCTTGTTTTTCTTGGCCCAAACAAGTCTCTCCTTCTTATTGGTGTCCTTTAGTAGTGGTTTCTTTGCAGCAATTCAACCATGAAGGCCTGATTCACACAGTCTCCTCAGAACAGTTGATGTTGAGATGTGTCTGTTACTTTAACTCTGTGAAGCATTTATTTGGGCTGCAATCTGAGGCTGGTAACTCTAATGAACTTGTCCTCTGCAGCAGATGTAACTCTGGGTCTTCCCTTCCTGTGGAGGTCCTCATGAGAGACAGTTACATCATAGCGCTGGATGGTTTTTGCGACTGCACTGAACTTTCAAAGTTCTTGTAATGTTCCGTTTTGACTGACCTTCATGTCTTAAAGTAATGATGGCCTGTCATTTCTCTTTGCTTATTTGAGCTGTTCTTGCCATAATATGGACTTGTTATTTTACCTTTTGCATACCACTCCTACCTTGTCACAACACAACTGATTGACTCAAATGCGTTAGGAAGGAAATACATTCCACAAATGTACTTTTAACAAGGCACACCTGTTGATTGAAATGCATTCCAGGTGACTACCTCATGAAGCTGGTTGAGAGAATGCCAAGACAGTGCAAAGCTGTCTTCAAGGCAAAGGGAAGGCAGTGGGTTAACTTCCTTGCTCAAGGGGAACTTGCTCAAGGGGAACAGTGGCTTAACTGCCTTGCTCAGGGGAACAGTGGCTTAACTGCCTTGCTCAGGGGAACAGTGGCTTAACTGCCTCGTTCAGGGGAACAGTGGGTTAACTGCCTCGTTCAGGGGAACAGTGGGTTAACTGCCTCGTTCAGGGGAACAGTGGGTTAACTGCCTCGTTCAGGGGAACAGTGGGTTAACTGCCTTGCTCAGGGGAACAGTGGGTTAACTGCCTTGCCCAGGGGAACAGTGGGTTAACTGCCTCGCCCAGGGGAACAGTGGGTTAACTGCCTCGCCCAGGGGAACAGTGGATAACTGCCTTGCTGAGGGGCAGAACGGCCTTTCGGTTACTGGCCCAACACTCCTGCTGTGTGGTGCTACTGTAGACTTGCATTTCAAAACAGTTTTTCATCAATTATTTGCTAACATGAATATATTTATTATAGTTTTATCTAAAAAAGGTACATTTTTTAAATATTCCACAATTAAACAAACAAAAAAAAGATATTCGCTGAGGAGGATGGTCCCCCCTTTCCTCCCCTGAGGAACCTCCACTGGTCTAGATTGACACTAGTGATCCACGCATGCTGGGCATGTTATGTTTGGAGTCAGACATGAGGGCATGAGGACATAGTCCTGACTGTGCAGTTAGAGTCCTGACTGGCCCAGGGTTATAGTCCTGACTGGTCCAGGGTTAGGGTCCTGACTGGTCCAGGGTTAGAGTCCTGACTGGTCCAGGGTTAGAGTCCTGACTGGTCCAGGGTTAGAGTCCTGACTGTTCCAGGGTTAGAGTCCTGACTGGTCCAGGGTTAGAGTCCTGACTGGTCCAGGGTTAGAGCTCCTGACTGGCCCAGGGTTAGAGTCCTGACTGGTCCAGGGTTAGAGTCCTGTCTGGCCCAGGGTTAGAGTCCTGTCTGGCCCTGGGTTATGGTCCTGACTGGCCCAGGGTTAGGGTCCTGACTGGCTGGCCCAGGGTTAAGGTCCTACTGGCCCAGGGTTAGGGTTACAGTCCTGACTGGCCCATGGTTAGGGTTCTGACTGGCCCAGGGTTAGGGCTTGGGTCCTGATTGATCCAGGATTAGTGTTCTGACTGTCCCATGGTAGTCCTGACTCCTGACTGTGGGATAGGCAGAGCAGAGGTTGCGTCCAAAACTTAACCCCAGCCCACAGCCCAGGGGCCAGATAGACAGGCGTGAGGTTTATACGGGTCAGGTAGATATGGGCCAGGTAAACACGCGTGAAGCTGACATGGGTCAGGTAGATATGGGCCAGGTAGACAGGCGTGAGGCTTATACGGGTCAGGTAGATATGGGCCAGGTAGACAGGGGTGAGGCGGACACGGGTCAGGTAGATATGGGCCAGGTAGACAGGGGTGAGGCGGACACGGGTCAGGTAGATATGGGCCAGGTAGACAGGGGTGAGGCTGACACGGGTCAGGTAGATATGGGCCAGGTAGACAGGGGTGAGGCTAACACGGGTCAGGTAGATATGGGCCAGGTAGACAGGCGTGAGGGGTCAGACAAGAGTCAGGCAGACAGGGTTCAGGTGGACAGGGATCAGACAGACAGGGGTCAGAGGGACAGGGGTCAGACACACACGGGTCAAACATACAGGGATCAGACACACAGGGGTCAGACAGACAGGTTTCAGGTGGACAGGGATCAGTCAGACTGGGGTCAGATCGACAGGAATCAGGAATCACTGCTTCCTGTTGCTGCGGACCTTCTCTCTTTCAATTCAATTCAATTCAAAGGGCTTTATTGGCATGGAAACATGTGTTAACATTGCCAAAGCAAGTGAGGTAGATAATATATAAAGTGATATAAACAATAAAAATTAACAGTAAACATTACACATACAGAAGTTTCAAAACAATAAAGACATTACAAATGTCATATTATATATATATATATATATATATATAGTGTTTTAACAGTAACAATCTTTCGCTCTCTCTCTCTCTCTCTCTGTCTGTCTGTCTGTCTGTCTGTCTGTCTGTCTGTCTGTCTGTCTGTCTGTCTGTCTGTCTGTCTGTCTGTCTGTCTGTCTGTCTGTCTCTCTCTCTGTCTCTCTCTGTCTCTCTCTGTCTCCCTGTAACTCTCTGTCTCTCTCTGTCTCTCTCTGTCTCTCTCTGTCTCTCTCTGTCTCCCTGTAACTCTCTCTGTCTCTCTCTCTCTCTGTCTCTCTCTCTCTCTGTCTCTCTCTCTCTCTGTCTCTCTCTGTCTCTCTCTCTCTCTGTGTCTCTCTCTGTCTCTCTCTGTCTCTCTCTGTCTCTCTCTGTCTCTCTCTGTCTCCCTGTAACTCTCTCTCTGCAACTCTATCGCTGTCTCTCTCTCTGTAACTCTCTCTCTGTAACTCTCTCTGTCTCTCGCTCTGTCTCTCTTTGTATCTCTCTCTCTCTCTCTCTGTCTGTCTGTCTGTCTGTCTGTCTGTCTGTCTGTCTGTCTGTCTGTCTGTCTGTCTGTCTGTCTGTCTGTCTGTCTGTCTCTCTCTGTCTCTCTCTGTCTCTCTCTGTCTCTCTCTGTCTCTCTGTAACTCTCTCTCTGTAACTCTCTCTCTCTCTCTCTCTCTCTCTCTCTCTCTGCAACTCTATCGCTGTCTCTCTCTCTGTAACTCTCTCTCTGTATCTCTCTCTGTATCTCTCTCTCTCTGTCTCTCGCTCTGTCTCTCGCTCTCTCTCTGTCTCTCGCTCTGTCTCTCGCTCTGTCTCTCGATCTGTCTCTCTCTCTGTCTCTCGCTCTGTCTCTCTCTGTATCTCTCTCTCTCTGTCTCTCTCTGTATCTGTCTCTCTCTGTATCTCTCTCTCTCTCTCTCTCTCTCTGTCTCTCTGTGTCTCTCTCTCTCTCCCTCTCTCTCTCTCTCTCTCTCTCTCTCTGTCTCTCTCTACAACTCTATCGCTGTCTCTTTCTCTGTAACTCTCTCTGTACCTCTATCTCTGTCTCTCTCTGTAACTCTATCGCTGTCTCTCTCTCTGTAACTCTCTCTCTGTAACTCTATCTCTGTCTCTCTCTGTCTGCTCTAGCTCTGTCTCTAGCTGTGCTGGCTTCCTTGTGGGTTGTTTCTTGCAGGGAAATGCTAATAACCTCCAGCTGTGTGGAAAATCGGTCCTTCGAAGCTAATGGTTAATTCTTCCCCTTCCATCTGAGGCAGGCAGCGGTGAACAGTCAGTATCTGGATAACATGTGTGAAATGATTGATAATGTATGTGATATCAACAGAGAGGTATATTTTCTGGTTGATTTAAATATTGACTGGCTTTCATCAAGCTGCCAAACTAAAGAAAAAGCTTAAAGCTGTAACCAGTGTCTGGTTTACAAACACAGGAAGGAAATCATCATCATGTAGTGATCACACCTTTACTAATGCTGCAGACATTCAAAGGTTGTCAGTCATCACACCTTTACCAGGGTCGTTACAAACAGCACAGGAAGGAAATCATCATCATGTAGTGATCACACCTTTACTAATGCTGCAGACATCTGCTGTAAAGCAGCACCCAGATCTATGGGCTGTAGTGATCACACCTTTACTAATGCTGCAGACATCTGCTGTAAAGCAGCACCCAGATCTATGGGCTGTAGTGATCACACCTTTACTAATGCTGCAGACATCTGCTGTAAAGCAGCACCCAGATCTATGGGCTGTAGTGATCACACCTTTACTAATGCTGCAGACATCTGCTGTAAAGCAGCACCCAGATCTATGGGCTGTAGTGATCACACCTTTATAATGCTGCAGACATCTGCTGTAGCAGCACCCAGATCTAGGAAACCTTTACCAGACATCTGTTCAGCAAGATCTATGGCTGGGATCACACCTAATGCTGCAGACATCTGTATAAGAGCACCCAGATCAGGGCTGGGTGATCACACCTTTACTAATGCTGCAGACATCTGTGTAAGAGCACCCAGATCTATGGGCTGGTGATCACACCTTTACTAATGCTGCAGACATCTGCTGTAATATAGTGTATAAGAGGAAAGCAGCACCCAGGGCTGGGCCTAATATAGTGTAGCAAGAGGTCAGGCTGGGCCTAATATAGTGTACAAGAGGTCAGGCTGGGCCTAATATAGTGTATAAGAGGTCAGGCTGGGCCTAATATAGTGTATAAGAGGTCAGGCTGGGCCTAATATAGTGTATAAGAGGTCAGGCTGGGCCTAATATAGTGTATAAGAGGTCAGGCTGGGCCTAATATAGTGTATAAGAGGTCAGGCTGGGCCTAATATAGTGTACAAGAGGTCAGGCTGGGCCTAAGTGTATAGGCTGGGCCTAATAAGTGTACAAGAGGTCAGGCTGGGCCTAATATAGTGTATAAGAGGTCATACAATACGTTTTGTAGTGATTCATATGTGGTTGATGTGAAGAATAATTGTTGGTCTGTGGTGTGTAATGAGGAGCAACCAGACGCTGCTGGTCTGTGGTGTGTAATGAGGAGCAACCAGACGCTGCTGGTCTGTGGTGTGTAATGAGGAGCAACCAGACGCTGCTGGTCTGTGGTGTGTAATGAGGAGCAACCAGACGCTGCTGGTCTGTAGTGTGTAATGAGGAGCAACCAGACGCTGCTGGTCTGTGGTGTGTAATGAGGAGCAACCAGATGCTGCTGGTCTGTGGTGTGTAATGAGGAGCAACCAGACGCTGCTGGTCTGTAGTGTGTAATGAGGAGCAACCAGACGCTGCTGGTCTGTGGTGAGTAATGAGGAGCAACCAGACACTCCTGGTCTGTGGTGTGTAATGAGGAGCAACCAGACGCTGCTGGTCTGTGGTGTGTAATGAGGAGCAACCAGACGCTGCTGGTCTGTGGTGTGTAATGAGGAGCAACCAGACGCTGCTGGTCTGTGGTGTGTAATGAGGAGCAACCAGACGCTGCTGGTCTGTGGTGTGTAATGAGGAGCAACCAGACACTGCTGGTCTGTGGTGATGAGGAGCAACCAGATGCTGCACTTGACACATTTATGAAATTATTACTAATAAGCATGTTACCAATTAAGAAAATGACTGTAAAAACTGTTAAATCCCAGTGGATTGATGAGGAATTGAAAAAAAGGTAAAAATCTGTCATTCTCCCCCTGAACAGGCAGTTAACCCACTGTTCCTAGACCAGTTAACCCACTGTTCCTAGACCAGTTAACCCACTGTTCCCAGGCCAGTTAACCCACTGTTCCTAGACCAGTTAACCCACTGTTCCTATACCAGTTAACCCACAGTTCCTAGACCAGTTAACCCACTGTTCCTAGGTCAGTTAACCCACTGTTCCTAGGCCAGTTAACCCACTATTCCTAGACCAGTTAACCCACTGTTCCTAGGCCAGTTAACCCACTGTTCCTAGACCAGTTAACCCACTGTTCCTAGGCCAGTTAACCCACTGTTCCTAGACCAGTTAACCCACTGTTCCTAGAACAGTTAACCCACTGTTCCTGGGCCAGTTAACCCGCTGTTCCTGGGCCAGTTAACCCACT
>NC_060181.1:2235784-2238284 GCF_021184085.1 Oncorhynchus gorbuscha
GAAGGGAGAAGGGGGATGCTACTCCAGAGAGTTACAACACAGCAACTGAAGCAGAACAATTCCTTTGTTAGTAATGACTCTCATAGATGTTCTCTTTTTAATGAGGCTATTGGTTGTGTAGTGGTGGTGTAGGATGAGGAGGGGCGAGGGAGGGAGGAAGGGAGTTGAGGATGTTGCTGCTGTTGTGATGTAGAGAGGGAGAGAGATCAGACCACAGAAAAATCACAGTCTACTTGAATATCCTCAATCATGAGGCATCAAAGCCAAAGGAACTGAGTAACATTAAGAAATGCTATAGATGGAAGAAATGCAGTTTGGAAACCTACCAAAAAACAATTAGGCAACAACAAATTCAATCCCTTTTAGACAATTTCCTGGGTAAAACGTTCCACTGTAATAGTGAAGGTGTAAACTTGGCAGTAGAAAATCTTAACAGTATATTTGACCTCTCAGCTTCCCTCCATCATATCTAAAAATCTCAAATAGAAAACCAAAGAAAATTAACAACAATGACAAATGATTGATGAAGAATGCAAAAATCTAAGAACGAAATTGAGAAACCTGTCCAACCAAAACCATAGAGACCCGGAAAACCTGAGTCTACGCCTTCACTATGGTGAATCACTAAAACAATACAGAAATACACTACGGAAAAAGAAGGAACAGCACGTCAGAAATCAGCTCAATGTAATTGAAGAATCCATAGACTCTAACCAATTCTGGGAAAATTGGAAAACACTAAACAACACGAAGAATTATCTATCCAAAATGGAGATATTTGGGTAAACCACTTCTCCAATCTGATTGGCTCTATAACAAAGAACAAAGAGCAAAAACATATACAGGATCAAATACAGATCTTAGAATCAACTATTAAAGACGACCGAACCCACTGGATTCTCCAATTACCTTGAATGTACTACAGGACAAAATACAAACCCTCCAACCCAAAAAGGCACGTGGGGTGTTGAAATGATCAAATAAATGAAATGATCAAATATACAGACAACAAATTCCAATTGGCTATACTAAAACGCTTTAACATCATCCTTAGCTCTGGCATCTTCCCCAATATTTGGAACTAAGGACTGATAACCCCAATTGTAACGGTTGTCGTCGGGAGAAAGAGGTGACCACGGTGCAGCGTGGTAAGTATTCATTGTAATTTATGTAATATTGTAATAATATTTATGTAATATTTAATAAAGAATGAATACTGAAACAAAATCAATACACGACAAAAGAACAGTCCTGAACGGTGAAACAAAACACAGAACAGAAAATAAACAGCCACGAAACACAAGTGGAAAACAGGCTGCCTAAGTATGATTCTCTATCAGGGACAACTAACGACACCTGCCTCTGATTGAGAACCACACCAGGCCAAACTCAAAAACCACCATAGAAAAACGAACATAGACAACCCACCCAACTCACGCCCTGACCATACTAAAACAAAGACCTGAATAAAAGAACTAAGATCAGACACCAATCCACAAAAGTGGAGACAAATTTGCCGCGTTCATATCCGTGGGGTGAGACAGGGATGCAGCTTAAGCCCCACCCTCTTCAACATATACATCAACGAATTGGCACGGGCACTAGAAAAGTCTGCAGCACCCGGCCTCACCCTACTATAATCCGAAGTCAAATGTCTGCTGTTTGCTGATGATCTGGTGCTTCTGTCACCAACCAAGGAGGGCCTACAGCAGCACCTAGATATTCTGCACAGATTTTGTCAGACCTGGGCCCTGACAGAAAATCTCAGTCATACCAAAATAATGGTGTTCCAAAAAAGGTCCAGTTGCCATGACCACAAATACAAATTCCATCTAGACACCGTTGCCCTATGCCATCAAAAGGAACATAAAATTCAACATACCAATTAGGATCTGGCTAAAAATACTTGAATCAGTTATAGAACCCATTGCCCTTTATGGTTGTGACGTCTGGGGTCCGCTCACCAACCAAGACTTCACAAAATGGGACAAACACCAAATTGAGACTCTGCATGCAGAATTCTGCAAAAATATCCTCTGTGTACAACGCAGAACACCAAATAATGCATGCAGAGCAGAATTAGGCCGATACCCACTAATGATCAAAATCCAGAAAATAGCCTTTAAATTCTACAACCACCTAAAAGGAAGTGATTCCCAAACCTTCCATAACAAAGCCATCACCTACAGAGAGATGAACCTGGAGAAAAGTCCCCAAAGCAAGCTGGTCCTGGAGCAGCACAATTAAACTGCATCGCCCACACCCACAGGGCTCTCCAGAGGGTGGTACGGTCTGCTCAACTCATCACCGCGGGACACACTGCTTGCCTACAGCACCCGATGTCACAGGATCATCAAGGACATCAACCACCCGAACCACTTGGCCTGTTCACCCCTCTATCATCCAGAAGGCGTGGTCAGTACCCGAGCCACTTGGCCTGTTCACCCCTCTATCATCCAGAAGGCGTGGTCAGTTTAGGTGCATCAAAGCAGGGACCGAG
>NC_060181.1:2243284-2254991 GCF_021184085.1 Oncorhynchus gorbuscha
TACCAACCCAAAGGCTGGTCACATCAACAACCTTATCCCATAAACCCTAGTCCCACTTCAATTTTGCATACTGCCCCAACAGATCCACAGATGATACAATCTCTATTGCACTCCACACTTCCCTTTTCTCACCTGGACAAAAGGAACACCTATGCGAGAATGCTGTTCATTGGCTACAGCTCATCGTTCAACACCATAGTGTCCTCAAAGGTCATCACTAAGCTGAGGACTCTGGGACTAAACACCTCCCTCTGCAACTGGAACCTGGACTTCCTGACGGGCCGCCCCCAGGTGGTAAGAGTTGGCAACAACACATCTGCCATGCTGATCCTCAACACAGGGGCCCCTCAGGGGTGCGTGCTCAGTCCCCTCCTGTACCCCCTGTTCACTCATGACTGCACGGCCAGGTACGACTCCAACACCATCATTAAGTATGTAGACGACATGACTGTGGTAGGCCTGATCACCGACAACGATGAGACAGCCAATAGGGAGGAGATTAGAGACCAGGTCGTGGTGCTGCCAGGACAACAACCTCTCCCTTATTGTGAGTGAGACAAAGGAGCTGATCGTGGACTACAGAAAAAGGAGGACCGAGCACGCCCACATTCTCATCGACAGGGCTGTAGTGGAGCAGGTTGAGAGCTTCAAGTTCCTTGGTGTCCACATCACCAACAAGCCATCATGGTCCAAACACACCAAGACAGTCATGAAGTGGGCACGACAAAACCTATTCCCCCTCAGGAGACTGAAAAGATTTGGCATCTGGCCTTCCGACCCTCAATAAGTTTGACAGCTTCACCATCGATAGCACCCTGTCTGGTTGCGTCACTGCCTGGTATGGCAACTGCTCGGCAGTACAGAGGGTAGAGCGTATGGCCCAGTACATCACTGGGGCAAAGCTTCCTGCAATCCAGTACCTCTATACCAGGCGGTGTCAGAGTAAGGCCCTAAAAATGGTCAAATACTCCAGCCACCCCAGTCATAGACTGTTCGCTCTGTGTTAAGGGATTTTTTATCAATTTAATTCCTCTATCACTCTGCTATCGCACGGCAAGCGGTACCGGAGCACCAAGTCTAGGTCCAAGAGGCTTCTAAACAGCTTCTACCCCCCCAAGCCATAAGACTCCTGAACACCTGATCAAATGGCTACCCAGACTATTTGCATTGCCCCTCCCCCCCAACCCCCCTTTTACACTGCTGCTACACTCTGTTGTTATTGTCTATGCATGGTTACTTTAATAACTTTACATGTACATATTACCTCCACTAACCTGAACCCCCTGTATGTAGCCTCCACATTGACTCTGTACCGTAACACCCTGTATATAGCCTCCACATTGACTCTGTACCGTAACACCCTGTATATACCCTCCACATTGACTCTGTACCGTAATACCCTGTATATAGCCTCTACATTGACTCTGTACCGGTACCCCCTGTATATAGCCTCCACATTGACTCTGTAAAGGTACCCCCTGTATATAGCCTCCACATTGACTCTGTACCGTAACACCCTGTATATAGCCTCCACATTGACTCTGTACTGGTACCCCCTGTATATAGCCTCCACATTGACTCTGTACTGGTACCCCCTGTATATAGCCTCCACATTGACTCTGTACTGGTACCCCCTGTATATAGCCTCCACATTGACTCTGTACTGGTACCCCCTGTATATAGCCTCCACATTGACTCTGTACCGTAATACCCTGTATATAGCCTCCACATTGACTCTGTACTGGTACCCCCTGTATATAGCCTCCACATTGACTCTGTACCGGTACCCCCTGTATATAGCCTCCACATTGACTCTGTACCGGTACCCCCTGTATATAGCCTCCACATTGACTCTGTACCGTAACACCCTGTATATAGCCTCCACACTGACTCTGTACCGTAATACCCTGTATATAGCCTCCACATTGACTCTGTACCGGTACCCCCTGTATATAGCCTCCACATTGACTCTGTACCGTAATACCCTGTATATAGCCTCCACATTGACTCTGTACCGGTACCCCCTGTATATAGCCTCCACATTGACTCTGTACTGTAACACCCTGTATATAGCCTCCACATTGACTCTGTACTGGTACCCCCTGTATATAGCTTCCACATTGACTCTGTACTGGTACCCCCTGTATATAGCCTCCACATTGACTCTGTACCGGTACCCCCTGTATATAACCTCCACATTGACTCTGTACTGGTACCCCCTGTATATAGCCTCCACATTGACTCTGTACTTGTACCCCCTGTATATAGCCTCCACATTCTCTGTACTGTTACCCCCTGTATATAGCCTCCACATTGACTCTGTACCGGTACCCCCTGTATATAGCCTCCACATTGACTCTGTACTGGTACCCCCTGTATATAGCCTCCACATTGACTCTGTACCGTAACACCCTGTATATAGCCTCCACATTGACTCTGTACCGTAACACCCTGTATATAGCCTCCACATTGACTCTGTACCGTAACACCCTGTATATAGCCTCCACATTGACTCTGTACCGTAATACCCTGTATATAGCCTCCACGTTGACTCTGTACCGGTACCCCCTGTATATAGCCTCCACATTGACTCTGTACCGGTACCCCCTGTATATAGCCTCCACATTGACTCTGTACCGTAACACCCTGTATATAGCCTCCACATTGACTCTGTACTGGTACCCCCTGTATATAGCCTCCACATTGACTCTGTACTGGTACCCCCTGTATATAGCCTCCACATTGACTCTGTACTGGTACCCCCTGTATATAGCCTCCACATTGACTCTGTACCGTAATACACTGTATATAGCCTCCACATTGACTCTGTACCGGTACCCCCTGTATATAGCCTCCACATTGACTCTGTACCGGTACCCCCTGTATATAGCCTCCACATTGACTCTGTACTGTAACACCCTGTATATAGCCTCCACATTGACTCTGTACTGGTACCCCCTGTATATAGCCTCCACATTGACTCTGTACTGGTACCCCCTGTATATAGCCTCCACATTGACTCTGTACCGGTACCCCTGTATATAACCTCCACATTGACTCTGTACTGGTACCCCTGTATATAGCCTCCACATTGACTCTGTACTTGTACCCCTGTATATAGCCTCCACATTCTCTGTACTGGTACCCCTGTATATAGCCTCCACATTGACTCTGTACCGGTACCCCTGTATATAGTATATAGCCTCCACATTGACTCTGTACTGGTACCCCCTGTATATAGCCTCCACATTGACTCTGTACTGGTACCCCCTGTATATAGCCTCCACATTGACTCTGTACCGTAATACCCTGTATATAGCCTCCACATTGACTCTGTACCGGTACCCCCTGTATATAGCCTCCACATTGACTCTGTACCGTAACACCCTGTATATAGCCTCCACACTGACTCTGTACCGTAATACCCTGTATATAGCCTCCACATTGACTCTGTACCGGTACCCCCTGTATATAGCCTCCACATTGACTCTGTACCGTAATACCCTGTATATAGCCTCCACATTGACTCTGTACCGGTACCCCCTGTATATAGCCTCCACATTGACTCTGTACTGTAACACCCTGTATATAGCCTCCACATTGACTCTGTACTGGTACCCCCTGTATATAGCCTCCACATTGACTCTGTACTGGTACCCCCTGTATATAGCCTCCACATTGACTCTGTACCGGTACCCCCTGTATATAACCTCCACATTGACTCTGTACTGGTACCCCCTGTATATAGCCTCCACATTGACTCTGTACTTGTACCCCCTGTATATAGCCTCCACATTCTCTGTACTGGTACCCCCTGTATATAGCCTCCACATTGACTCTGTACCGGTACCCCCTGTATATAGCCTCCACATTGACTCTGTACTGGTACCCCTGTATATAGCCTCCACATTGACTCTGTACCGTAACACCCTGTATATAGCCTCCACATTGACTCTGTACCGTAACACCCTGTATATAGCCTCCACATTGACTCTGTACCGTAACACCCTGTATATAGCCTCCACATTGACTCTGTACCGTAATACACTGTATATAGCCTCCACATTGACTCTGTACCGGTACCCCCTGTATATAGCCTCCACATTGACTCTGTACCGGTACCCCCTGTATATAGCCTCCACATTGACTCTGTACTGTAACACCCTGTATATAGCCTCCACATTGACTCTGTACTGGTACCCCCTGTATATAGCCTCCACATTGACTCTGTACTGGTACCCCCTGTATATAGCCTCCACATTGACTCTGTACCGGTACCCCCTGTATATAACCTCCACATTGACTCTGTACTGGTACCCCCTGTATATAGCCTCCACATTGACTCTGTACTTGTACCCCCTGTATATAGCCTCCACATTCTCTGTACTGGTACCCCCTGTATATAGCCTCCACATTGACTCTGTACCGGTACCCCCTGTATATAGCCTCCACATTGACTCTGTACCGGTACCCCCTGTATATAGCCTCCACATTGACTCTGTACCGGTACCCCCTGTATATAACCTCCACATTGACTCTGTACTGGTACCCCCTGTATATAGCCTCCACATTGACTCTGTACTTGTACCCCCTGTATATAGCCTCCACATTCTCTGTACTGGTACCCCCTGTATATAGCCTCCACATTGACTCTGTACCGGTACCCCCTGTATATAGCCTCCACATTGACTCTGTACTGGTACCCCCTGTATATAGCCTCCACATTGACTCTGTACCGTAACACCCTGTATATAGCCTCCACATTGACTCTGTACCGTAACACCCTGTATATAGCCTCCACATTGACTCTGTACCGTAACACCCTGTATATAGCCTCCACATTGACTCTGTACCGTAATACACTGTATATAGCCTCCACATTGACTCTGTACCGGTACCCCCTGTATATAGCCTCCACATTGACTCTGTACCGGTACCCCCTGTATATAGCCTCCACATTGACTCTGTACCGTAACACCCTGTATATAGCCTCCACATTGACTCTGTACTGGTACCCCCTGTATATAGACTCCACATTGACTCTGTACTGGTACCCCCTGTATATAGCCTCCACATTGACTCTGTACCGTAATACCCTGTATATAGCCTCCACATTGACTCTGTACTGGTACCCCCTGTATATAGCCTCCACATTGACTCTGTACCGGTACCCCCTGTATATAGCCTCCACATTGACTCTGTACCGTAATACCCTGTATATAGCCTCCACATTGACTCTGTACCGGTACCCCCTGTATATAGCCTCCACATTGACTCTGTACTTGTACCCCCTGTATATAGCCTCCACATTCTCTGTACTGGTACCCCCTGTATATAGCCTCCACATTGACTCTGTACCGTAACACCCTGTATATAGCCTCCATATTGACTCTGTACCGTAACACCCTGTATATAGCCTCCACATTGACTCTGTACCGGTACCCCCTGTATATAGCCTCCACATTGACTCTGTAACGTAACACCCTGTATATAGCCTCCACACTGACTCTGTACCGTAATACCCTGTATATAGCCTCCACATTGACTCTGTACCGTAATACCCTGTATATAGCCTCCACATTGACTCTGTACCGGTACCCCCTGTATATAGCCTCCACATTGACTCTGTACTGTAACACCCTGTATATAGCCTCCACATTGACTCTGTACTGGTACCCCCTGTATATAGCCTCCACATTGACTCTGTACTGGTACCCCCTGTATATAGCCTCCACATTGACTCTGTACCGGTACCCCCTGTATATAACCTCCACATTGACTCTGTACTGGTACCCCCTGTATATAGCCTCCACATTGACTCTGTACTTGTACCCCCTGTATATAGCCTCCACATTCTCTGTACTGGTACCCCCTGTATATAGCCTCCACATTGACTCTGTACCGGTACCCCCTGTATATAGCCTCCACATTGACTCTGTACTGGTACCCCCTGTATATAGCCTCCACATTGACTCTGTACCGTAACACCCTGTATATAGCCTCCACATTGACTCTGTACCGTAACACCCTGTATATAGTCTCCACATTGACTCTGTACCGTAACACCCTGTATATAGCCTCCACATTGACTCTGTACCGTAACACCCTGTATATAGCCTCCACATTGACTCTGTACCGTAACACCCTGTATATAGCCTCCATATTGACTCTGTACCGTAACACCCTGTATATAGTCTCCACATTGACTCTGTACCACCCTGTATATAGCCTCCACATTGACTCTGTACCGTAACACCCTGTATATAGCCTCCATATTGACTCTGTACCGTAACACCCTGTATATAGCCTCCACATTGACTCTGTACTGGTACCCCCTGTATATAGCCTCCACATTGACTCTGTACTGGTACCCCCTGTATATAGCCTCCACATTGACTCTGTACTGGTACCCCCTGTATATAGCCTCCACATTGACTCTGTACTGGTACCCCCTGTATATAGCCTCCACATTGACTCTGTACCGTAATACCCTGTATATAGCCTCCACATTGACTCTGTACTGGTACCCCCTGTATATAGCCTCCACATTGACTCTGTACCGGTACCCCCTGTATATAGCCTCCACATTGACTCTGTACCGTAATACCCTGTATATAGCCTCCACATTGACTCTGTACCAGTTACCCCCTGTATATAGCCTCCACATTGACTCTGTACCGTAACACCCTGTATATAGCCTCCACACTGACTCTGTACCGTAATACCCTGTATATAGCCTCCACATTGACTCTGAACCGGTACCCCCTGTATATAGCCTCCACATTGACTCTGTAGCGTAATACCCTGTATATAGCCTCCACATTGACTCTGTACCGGTACCCCCTGTATATAGCCTCCACATTGACTCTGTACTGGTACCCCCTGTATATAGCCTCCACATTGACTCTGTACTGGTACCCCCTGTATATAGCCTCCACATTGACTCTGTACCGGTACCCCCTGTATATAGCCTCCACATTGACTCTGTACCGTAACACCCTGTATATAGCCTCCATATTGACTCTGTACCGTAACACCCTGTATATAGCCTCCACATTGACTCTGTACCGGTACCCCTGTATATAGCCTCCACATTGACTCTGTACCGTAACACCCTGTATATAGCCTCCATATTGACTCTGTACCGTAACACCCTGTATATAGTCTCCACATTGACTCTGTACCACCCTGTATATGTATATAGCCTCCACATTGACTCTGTACCACCCTGTATATAGCCTCCACATTGACTCTGTACCGGTACCCCCTGTATATAGCCTCCACATTGACTCTGTACCGTAATACCCTGTATATAGCCTCCATATTGACTCTGTACCGTAACACCCTGTATATAGTCTCCACATTGACTCTGTACCACCCTGTATATAGCCTCCACATTGACTCTGTACCACCCTGTATATAGTCTCCATATTGACTCTGTACCGTAACACCCTGTATATAGCCTCCACATTGACTCTGTACCGGTACCCCCTGTATATAGCCTCCACATTGACTCTGTACCGTAACACCCTGTATATAGCCTCCATATTGACTCTGTACCGTAACACCCTGTATATAGTCTCCACATTGACTCTGTACCACCCTGTATATAGCCTCCACATTGACTCTGTACCACCCTGTATATAGCCTCCACATTGACTCTGTACCGGTACCCCCTGTATATAGCCTCCACATTGACTCTGTACCGTAATACCCTGTATATAGCCTCCATATTGACTCTGTACCGTAACACCCTGTATATAGTCTCCACATTGACTCTGTACCACCCTGTATATAGCCTCCACATTGACTCTGTACCACCCTGTATATAGTCTCCACATTGACTCTGTACCGGTACCCCCTGTATATAGCCTCCACATTGACTCTGTACTGGTACCCCCTGTATATAGCCTCCACATTGACTCTGTACCGGTACCCCCTGTATATAGCCTCCACATAGACTCTGTATCGGTACCTCCTGTATATAGCCTCCACATTGACTCTGTATCGGTACCCCCTGTATATAACCTCCACATTGACTCTGTACTGGTACCCCCTGTATATAGCCTCCACATTGACTCTGTACTTGTACCCCCTGTATATAGCCTCCACATTCTCTGTACTGGTACCCCCTGTATATAGCCTCCACATTGACTCTGTACCGGTACCCCCTGTATATAGCCTCCACATTGACTCTGTACTGGTACCCCCTGTATATAGCCTCCACATTGACTCTGTACCGTAACACCCTGTATATAGCCTCCACATTGACTCTGTACCGTAACACCCTGTATATAGCCTCCACATTGACTCTGTACCGTAACACCCTGTATATAGCCTCCACATTGACTCTGTACCGGTACCCCCTGTATATAGCCTCCACATTGACTCTGTACCGGTACCCCCTGTATATAGCCTCCACATTGACTCTGTACTGTAACACCCTGTATATAGCCTCCACATTGACTCTGTACTGGTACCCCCTGTATATAGCCTCCACATTGACTCTGTACTGGTACCCCCTGTATATAGCCTCCACATTGACTCTGTACCGGTACCCCCTGTATATAACCTCCACATTGACTCTGTACTGGTACCCCCTGTATATAGCCTCCACATTGACTCTGTACTTGTACCCCCTGTATATAGCCTCCACATTCTCTGTACTGGTACCCCCTGTATATAGCCTCCACATTGACTCTGTACCGGTACCCCTGTATATAGCCTCCACATTGACTCTGTACCGGTACCCCTGTATATAGCCTCCACATTGACTCTGTACCGGTACCCCTGTATATAACCTCCACATTGACTCTGTACTGGTACCCCCTGTATATAGCCTCCACATTGACTCTGTACTTGTACCCCTGTATATAGCCTCCACATTCTCTGTACTGGTACCCCCTGTATATAGCCTCCACATTGACTCTGTACCGGTACCCCTGTATATAGCCTCCACATTGACTCTGTACTGGTACCCCCTGTATATAGCCTCCACATTGACTCTGTACCGTAACACCCTGTATATAGCCTCCACATTGACTCTGTACCGTAACACCCTGTATATAGCCTCCACATTGACTCTGTACCGTAACACCCTGTATATAGCCTCCACATTGACTCTGTACCGTAATACACTGTATATAGCCTCCACATTGACTCTGTACCGGTACCCCTGTATATAGCCTCCACATTGACTCTGTACCGGTACCCCCTGTATATAGCCTCCACATTGACTCTGTACCGTAACACCCTGTATATAGCCTCCACATTGACTCTGTACTGGTACCCCCTGTATATAGACTCCACATTGACTCTGTACTGGTACCCCCTGTATATAGCCTCCACATTGACTCTGTACCGTAATACCCTGTATATAGCCTCCACATTGACTCTGTACTGGTACCCCCTGTATATAGCCTCCACATTGACTCTGTACCGGTACCCCCTGTATATAGCCTCCACATTGACTCTGTACCGTAATACCCTGTATATAGCCTCCACATTGACTCTGTACCGGTACCCCCTGTATATAGCCTCCACATTGACTCTGTACTTGTACCCCCTGTATATAGCCTCCACATTCTCTGTACTGGTACCCCCTGTATATAGCCTCCACATTGACTCTGTACCGTAACACCCTGTATATAGCCTCCATATTGACTCTGTACCGTAACACCCTGTATATAGCCTCCACATTGACTCTGTACCGGTACCCCCTGTATATAGCCTCCACATTGACTCTGTAACGTAACACCCTGTATATAGCCTCCACACTGACTCTGTACCGTAATACCCTGTATATAGCCTCCACATTGACTCTGTACCGTAATACCCTGTATATAGCCTCCACATTGACTCTGTACCGGTACCCCCTGTATATAGCCTCCACATTGACTCTGTACTGTAACACCCTGTATATAGCCTCCACATTGACTCTGTACTGGTACCCCTGTATATAGCCTCCACATTGACTCTGTACTGGTACCCCCTGTATATAGCCTCCACATTGACTCTGTACCGGTACCCCTGTATATAACCTCCACATTGACTCTGTACTGGTACCCCCTGTATATAGCCTCCACATTGACTCTGTACTTGTACCCCCTGTATATAGCCTCCACATTCTCTGTACTGGTACCCCCTGTATATAGCCTCCACATTGACTCTGTACCGGTACCCCCTGTATATAGCCTCCACATTGACTCTGTACTGGTACCCCCTGTATATAGCCTCCACATTGACTCTGTACCGTAACACCCTGTATATAGCCTCCACATTGACTCTGTACCGTAACACCCTGTATATAGTCTCCACATTGACTCTGTACCGTAACACCCTGTATATAGCCTCCACATTGACTCTGTACCGTAACACCCTGTATATAGCCTCCACATTGACTCTGTACCGTAACACCCTGTATATAGCCTCCATATTGACTCTGTACCGTAACACCCTGTATATAGTCTCCACATTGACTCTGTACCACCCTGTATATAGCCTCCACATTGACTCTGTACCGTAACACCCTGTATATAGCCTCCATATTGACTCTGTACCGTAACACCCTGTATATAGCCTCCACATTGACTCTGTACTGGTACCCCCTGTATATAGCCTCCACATTGACTCTGTACTGGTACCCCCTGTATATAGCCTCCACATTGACTCTGTACTGGTACCCCCTGTATATAGCCTCCACATTGACTCTGTACTGGTACCCCCTGTATATAGCCTCCACATTGACTCTGTACCGTAATACCCTGTATATAGCCTCCACATTGACTCTGTACTGGTACCCCCTGTATATAGCCTCCACATTGACTCTGTACCGGTACCCCCTGTATATAGCCTCCACATTGACTCTGTACCGTAATACCCTGTATATAGCCTCCACATTGACTCTGTACCAGTTACCCCCTGTATATAGCCTCCACATTGACTCTGTACCGTAACACCCTGTATATAGCCTCCACACTGACTCTGTACCGTAATACCCTGTATATAGCCTCCACATTGACTCTGAACCGGTACCCCCTGTATATAGCCTCCACATTGACTCTGTAGCGTAATACCCTGTATATAGCCTCCACATTGACTCTGTACCGGTACCCCCTGTATATAGCCTCCACATTGACTCTGTACTGGTACCCCCTGTATATAGCCTCCACATTGACTCTGTACTGGTACCCCCTGTATATAGCCTCCACATTGACTCTGTACCGGTACCCCCTGTATATAGCCTCCACATTGACTCTGTACCGTAACACCCTGTATATAGCCTCCATATTGACTCTGTACCGTAACACCCTGTATATAGCCTCCACATTGACTCTGTACCGGTACCCCCTGTATATAGCCTCCACATTGACTCTGTACCGTAACACCCTGTATATAGCCTCCATATTGACTCTGTACCGTAACACCCTGTATATAGTCTCCACATTGACTCTGTACCACCCTGTATATAGCCTCCACATTGACTCTGTACCACCCTGTATATAGCCTCCACATTGACTCTGTACCGGTACCCCCTGTATATAGCCTCCACATTGACTCTGTACCGTAATACCCTGTATATAGCCTCCATATTGACTCTGTACCGTAACATCCTGTATATAGTCTCCACATTGACTCTGTACCACCCTGTATATAGCCTCCACATTGACTCTGTACCACCCTGTATATAGTCTCCATATTGACTCTG
>NC_060181.1:2255091-2320091 GCF_021184085.1 Oncorhynchus gorbuscha
GACACCACCACCACCACTACTCATTTATCTGTTGGTAGAGACAGACAGGAGACACCACCACCACCACTACTCATTTATCTGTTGGTAGAGACAGACAGGAGACACCACCACCACCACTACTCATTTATCTGTTGGTAGAGACAGACAGGGAGACACCACCACTACTCATCTATCTGTTGGTAGACACAGACAGGAGACACCACCACTACTCATCTATCTGTTGGTAGAGACAGACAGGAGACACCACCACCACCACTACTCATTTATCTGTTGGTAGAGACAGACAGGAGACACCACCACCACCACTACTCATTTATCTGTTGGTAGAGACAGACAGGAGACACCACCACATTTATCTGTTGGTAGAGACAGACAGGAGACACCACCACTACTCATTTATCTGTTGGTAGAGACAGACAGGAGACACCACCACCACCACTACTCATCTATCTGTTGGTAGAGACAGACAGGAGACACCACCACTACTCATTTATCTGTTGGTAGAGACAGACAGGAGACACCACCACCACCACTACTCATTTATCTGTTGGTAGAGACAGACAGAGACACCACCACCACCACTACTCATTTATCTGTTGGTAGAGACAGACAGGAGACACCACCACTACCACTATCTCATCATTTATCTGTTGGTAGAGACAGACAGGAGACACCACCACCACCACTACTCATTTATCTGTTGGTAGAGACAGACAGGAGACACCACCACCACCACTACTCATTTATCTGTTGGTAGAGACAGACAGGAGACACCACCACTACTCATCTATCTGTTGGTAGAGACAGACAGGAGACAACACCACCACCACTACTCATTTATCTGTTGGTAGAGACAGACAGGAGACACCACCACCACTACTCATTTATCTGTTGGTAGAGACAGACAGGAGACACCACCACCACCACTACTCATTTATCTGTTGGTAGAGACAGACAGGAGACACCACCACCACCACTACTCATTTATCTGTTGGTAGAGACAGACAGGAGACACCACCACCACCACTACTCATCTATCTGTTGGTAGAGACAGATAGGAGACACCACCACCACCACTACTCATTTATCTGTTGGTAGAGACAGACAGGAGACACCACCACCACCAGTACTCATTTATCTGTTGGTAGAGACAGACAGGAGACACCACCACTACTCATCTATCTGTTGGTAGAGACAGATAGGAGACACCACCACTACTCATTTATCTGTTGGTAGAGACAGACAGGAGACACCACCACTACTCATCTATCTGTTGGTAGAGACAGACAGGAGACACCACCACTACTCATCTATCTGTTGGTAGAGACAGACAGGAGACACCACCACCACCACTACTCATCTATCTGTTGGTAGAGACAGACAGGAGACACCACCACCACCACTACTCATTTATCTGTTGGTAGAGACAGACAGGAGACACCACCACCACCACTACTCATCTATCTGTTGGTAGAGACAGACAGGAGACACCACCACCACCACTACTCATTTATCTGTTGGTAGAGACAGACAGGACACCACCACCACCACTACTCATCTATCTGTTGGTAGAGACAGACATTTAGGAGACACCACCACCACCACTACTCATTTATCTGTTGGTAGAGACAGACAGGAGACACCACCACCACCACTACTCATTTATCTGTTGGTAGAGACAGACAGGAGACACCACCACCACCACTACTCATTTATCTGTTGGTAGAGACAGACAGGAGACACCACCACCACCACTACTCATTTATCTGTTGGTAGAGACAGACAGGAGACACCACCACCACCACTACTCATTTACTCATTTATCTGTTGGTAGAGACAGACAGGAGACACCACCACTACTCATCTATCTGTTGGTAGAGACAGACAGGAGACACCACCACCACCACTACTCATTTATCTGTTGGTAGAGACAGACAGGAGACACCACCACCACCACTACTCATTTATCTGTTGGTAGAGACAGACAGGAGACACCACCACCACCACTACTCATTTATCTGTTGGTAGAGACAGACAGGAGACACCACCACCACCACTACTCATTTATCTGTTGGTAGAGACAGACAGGAGACACCACCACCACCACTACTCATTTATCTGTTGGTAGAGACAGACAGGAGACACCACCACTACTCATTTATCTGTTGGTAGAGACAGACAGGAGACACCACCACCACCACTACTCATCTATCTGTTGGTAGAGACAGACAGGAGACACCACCACCACCACTACTCATTTATCTGTTGGTAGAGACAGACAGGAGACACCACCACCACCACTACTCATTTATCTGTTGGTAGAGACAGACAGGAGACACCACCACTACTCATTTATCTGTTGGTAGAGACAGACAGGAGACACCACCACCACCACTACTCATTTATCTGTTGGTAGAGACAGACAGGAGACACCACCACCACCACTACTCATTTATCTGTTGGTAGAGACAGACAGGAGACACCACCACCACCACTACTCATTTATCTGTTGGTAGAGACAGACAGGAGACACCACCACCACCACTACTCATTATCTGTTGGTAGAGACAGACAGGAGACACCACCACCACCACTACTCATTTATCTGTTGGTAGAGACAGACAGGAGACACCACCACCACTACTCATTATCTGTTGGTAGAGACAGACAGGAGACACCACCACCACCACTACTCATTTATCTGTTGGTAGAGACAGACAGGAGACACCACCACCACCACTACTCATTTATCTGTTGGTAGAGACAGACAGGAGACACCACCACCACCACTACTCATTTATCTGTTGGTAGAGACAGACAGGAGACACCACCACCACCACTACTCATCTATCTGTTGGTAGAGACAGACAGGAGACACCACCACCACCACTACTCATCTATCTGTTGGTAGAGACAGACAGGAGACACCACCACCACCACTACTCATTTATCTGTTGGTAGAGACAGACAGGAGACACCACCACTACTCATTTATCTGTTGGTAGAGACAGACAGAGACCACACCACCACTACTCATTTATCTGTTGGTAGAGACAGACAGGAGACACCACCACTACTCATTTATCTGTTGGTAGAGACAGACAGGAGACACCACCACCACCACTACTCATTTATCTGTTGGTAGAGACAGACAGGAGACACCACCACCACCACTACTCATTTATCTGTTGGTAGAGACAGACAGGAGACACCACCACCACCACTACTCATTTATCTGTTGGTAGAGACAGACAGGAGACACCACCACACCTACCACTACTCACTACTCATCTATCTGTTGGTAGAGACAGACAGGAGACACCACCACCACCACTACTCATTTATCTGTTGGTAGAGACAGACAGGAGACACCACCACCACCACTACTCATTTATCTGTTGGTAGAGACAGACAGGAGACACCACCACTACTCATTTATCTGTTGGTAGAGACAGACAGGAGACACCACCACCACCACTACTCATTTATCTGTTGGTAGAGACAGACAGGAGACACCACCACCACCACTACTCATTTATCTGTTGGTAGAGACAGACAGGAGACACCACCACCACCACTACTCATCTATCTGTTGGTAGAGACAGACAGGAGACACCACCACCACCACTACTCATTTATCTGTTGGTAGAGACAGACAGGAGACACCACCACTACTCATCTATCTGTTGGTAGAGACAGACAGGAGACACCACCACCACCACTACTCATTTATCTGTTGGTAGAGACAGACAGGAGACACCACCACCACTACTCATTTATCTGTTGGTAGAGACAGACAGGAGACACCACCACCACCACTACTCATTTATCTGTTGGTAGAGACAGACAGGAGACACCACCACCACCACTACTCATCTATCTGTTGGTAGAGACAGACAGGAGACACCACCACCACCACTACTCATTTATCTGTTGGTAGAGACAGACAGGAGACACCACCACCACCACTACTCATTTATCTGTTGGTAGAGACAGACAGGAGACACCACCACTACTCATCTATCTGTTGGTAGAGACAGACAGGAGACACCACCACTACTCATCTATCTGTTGGTAGAGACAGACAGGAGACACCACCACCACCACTACTCATTTATCTGTTGGTAGAGACAGACAGGAGACACCACCACCACCACTACTCATCTATCTGTTGGTAGAGACAGATAGGAGACACCACCACCACCACTACTCATTTATCTGTTGGTAGAGACAGACAGGAGACACCACCACCACCACTACTCATTTATCTGTTGGTAGAGACAGACAGGAGACACCACCACCACCACTACTCATTTATCTGTTGGTAGAGACAGACAGGAGACACCACCACTACTCATTTATCTGTTGGTAGAGACAGACAGGAGACACCACCACCACCACTACTCATCTATCTGTTGGTAGAGACAGACAGGAGACACCACCACCACCACTACTCATTTATCTGTTGGTAGAGACAGACAGGAGACACCACCACCACCACTACTCATCTATCTGTTGGTAGAGACAGACAGGAGACACCACCACTACTCATTTATCTGTTGGTAGAGACAGACAGGAGACACCACCACCACCACTACTCATTTATCTGTTGGTAGAGACAGACAGGAGACACCACCACTACCACTACTCATTTATCTGTTGGTAGAGACAGACAGGAGACACCACCACCACCACTACTCATTTATCTGTTGGTAGAGACAGACAGGAGACACCACCACCACCACTACTCATTTATCTGTTGGTAGAGACAGACAGGAGACACCACCACACCACCACTACTCATTTATCTGTTGGTAGAGACAGACAGGAGACACCACCACTACTCATTTATCTGTTGGTAGAGACAGACAGGAGACACCACCACCACCACTACTCATTTATCTGTTTGGAGGAGACACCACCACTAGAGAGACAGACAGGAGACACCACCACCACCACTACTCACCACTACTCATTTATCTGTTGGTAGAGACAGACAGGAGACCCACCACCACCACTACTCATTTATCTGTTGGTAGAGACAGACAGGAGACACCACCACCACCACTACTCATTTATCTGTTGGTAGAGACAGACAGGAGACACCACCACTACTCATTTATCTGTTGGTAGAGACAGACAGGAGACACCACCACCACCACTACTCATTTATCTGTTGGTAGAGACAGACAGGAGACACCACCACTACCACTACTCATTTATCTGTTGGTAGAGACAGACAGGAGACACCACCACCACCACTACTCATCTATCTGTTGGTAGAGACAGACAGGAGACACCACCACCACCACTACTCATTTATCTGTTTGTAGAGACAGACAGGAGACACCACCACTACTCATGTATCTGTTGGTAGAGACAGACAGGAGACACCACCACCACCACTACTCATTTATCTGTTGGTAGAGACAGACAGGAGACACCACCACCACCACTACTCATTTATCTGTTGGTAGAGACAGACAGGAGACACCACCACCACCACTACTCATTTATCTGTTGGTAGAGACAGACAGGAGACACCACCACCACCACTACTCATTTATCTGTTGGTAGAGACAGACAGGAGACACCACCACCACCACTACTCATTTATCTGTTGGTAGAGACAGACAGGAGACACCACCACCACCACTACTCATTTATCTGTTGGTAGAGACAGACAGGAGACACCACCCACCACACTACTCATCTATCTGTTGGTAGAGACAGACAGGAGACACCACCACCACCACTACTCATTTATCTGTTGGTAGAGACAGACAGGAGACACCACCACCACCACTACTCATTTATCTGTTAGAGACAGTAGGAGACACCACCACAGACTACTCATTTAGGAGACAGACAGGAGACACCACCACCACCACTACTCATCTATCTGTTGGTAGAGACAGACAGGAGACACCACCACCACCACTACTCATTTATCTGTTGGTAGAGACAGACAGGAGACACCACCACCACCACTACTCATTTATCTGTTGGTAGAGACAGACAGGAGACACCACCACCACCACTACTCATTTATCTGTTGGTAGAGACAGACAGGAGACACCACCACCACCACTACTCATTTATCTGTTGGTAGAGACAGACAGGAGACACCACCACTACTCATTTATCTGTTGGTAGAGACAGACAGGAGACACCACCACCACCACTACTCATTTATCTGTTGGTAGAGACAGACAGGAGACACTCATTTATCACCACCACCACTACTCATCTATCTGTTGGTAGAGACAGACAGGAGACACCACCACCACCACTACTCATTTATCTGTTGGTAGAGACAGACAGGAGACACCACCACCACCACTACTCATTTATCTGTTGGTAGAGACAGACAGGAGACACCACCACTACTCATTTATCTGTTGGTAGAGACAGACAGGAGACACCACCACCACCACTACTCATTTATCTGTTGGTAGAGACAGACAGGAGACACCACACCACCACTACTCATCTATCTGTTGGTAGAGACAGACAGGAGACACCACCACCACACTACTCATTTATCTGTTGGTAGAGACAGACAGGAGACACCACCACTACTCATTTATCAGACAGGAGACACCACCACCACCACTACTCATTTATCTGTTGGTAGAGACAGACAGGAGACACCACCACCACCACTACTCATTTATCTGTTGGTAGAGACAGACAGGAGACACCACCACCACCACTACTCATTTATCTGTTGGTAGAGACAGACAGGAGACACCACCACCACCACTACTCATTTATCTGTTGGTAGAGACAGACAGGAGACACCACCCACCACACCACTACTCATACTATCTGTTGGTAGAGACAGACAGGAGACACCACCACCACCACTACTCATTTATCTGTTGGTAGAGACAGACAGGAGACACCACCACCACTACTCATTTATCTGTTGGTAGAGACAGACAGGAGACACACCACCACCACTACTCATTTATCTGTTGGTAGAGACAGACATTTAGGAGACACCACCACACCACTACTCATTTATCTGTTGGTAGAGACAGACAGGAGACACCACCACCACCACTACTCATTTATCTGTTGGTAGAGACAGACAGGAGACACCACCACCACCACTACTCATTTATCTGTTGGTAGAGACAGACAGGAGACACCACCACCACCACTACTCATTTATCTGTGTTGGTAGAGACAGACAGGAGACAGGAGACACCACCACCACCACTACTCATTTATCTGTTGGTAGAGACAGACAGGAGACACACCACCACTACTCATTTATCTGTTGGTAGAGACAGACAGGAGACACCACCACCACCACTACTCATTTATCTGTTGGTAGAGACAGACAGGAGACACCACCACCACCACTACTCATCTATCTGTTGGTAGAGACAGACAGGAGACACCACCACCACCACTACTCATTTATCTGTTGGTAGAGACAGACAGGAGACACCACCACCACCACTACTCATTTATCTGTTGGTAGAGACAGACAGGAGACACCACCACTACTCATCTATCTGTTGGTAGAGACAGACAGGAGACACACCACCACTACTCATCTATCTGTTGGTAGAGACAGACAGGAGACACCACCACCACCACTACTCATTTATCTGTTGGTAGAGACAGACAGGAGACACCACCACCACCACTACTCATTTATCTGTTGGTAGAGACAGACAGGAGACACCACCACCACCACTACTCATTTATCTGTTGGTAGAGACAGACAGGAGACACCACCACCACCACTACTCATTTATCTGTTGGTAGAGACAGACAGGAGACTCATTTATCTGTTGGTAGAGACAGACAGGAGACACCACCACCACCACTACTCATCTATCTGTTGGTAGAGACAGACAGGAGACACCACCACCACCACTACTCATTTATCTGTTGGTAGAGACAGACAGGAGACACCACCACCACCACTACTCATCTATCTGTTGGTAGAGACAGACAGGGACCACACCACCACTACTCATTTATCTGTTGGTAGAGACAGACAGGAGACACCACCACCACCACTACTCATTTATCTGTTGGTAGAGACAGACAGGAGACACCACCACCACCACTACTCATTTATCTGTTGGTAGAGACAGACAGGAGACACCACCACCACCACTACTCATCTATCTGTTGGTAGAGACAGACAGGAGACACCACCACCACCACTACTCATTTATCTGTTGGTAGAGACAGACAGGAGACACCACCACCACCACCACTCATCTATCATAGAGACAGACAGGAGACACCACCACTTCATCTATCTGTTGGTAGAGACAGACAGGAGACACCACCACCACCACTACTCATTTATCTGTTGGTAGAGACAGACAGGAGACACCACCACCTATCTGTTGGTAGAGACAGACAGGAGACACCACCACCACCACTACTCATTTATCTGTTGGTAGAGACAGACAGGAGACACCACCACCACCACTACTCATTTATCTGTTGGTAGAGACAGACAGGAGACACCACCACCACCACTACTCATTTATCTGTTGGTAGAGACAGACAGGAGACACCACCACCACCACTACTCATCATTTATCTGTTGGTAGAGACAGACAGGAGACACCACCACCACCACTACTCATTTATCTGTTGGTAGAGACAGACAGGAGACACCACCACCACTACTCATTTATCTGTTGGTAGAGACAGACAGGAGACACCACCACCACCACTACTCATCTATCTGTTGGTAGAGACAGACAGGAGACACCACCACCACCACTACTCATTTATCTGTTGGTAGAGACAGACAGGACCACCACCACCACTACTCATCTATCTGTTGGTAGAGACAGACAGGAGACACCACCACCACCACTACTCATTTATCTGTTGGTAGAGACAGACAGGAGACACCACCACCACCACTACTCATTTATCTGTTGGTAGAGACAGACAGGAGACACCACCACCACCACTACTCATTTATCTGTTGGTAGGAGACACCACCACCACCACTACTCATTTATCTGTTGGTAGAGACAGACAGGAGACACCACCACCACCACTACTCATTTATCTGTTGGTAGAGACAGACAGGAGACACCACCACTACTCATTTATCTGTTGGTAGAGACAGACAGGAGACACCACCACCACCACTACTCATTTATCTGTTGGTAGAGACAGACAGGAGACACCACCACACCACTACTCATTTATCTGTTGGTAGAGACAGACAGGAGACACCACCACCACCACTACTCATCTATCTGTTGGTAGAGACAGACAGGAGACACCACCACTACTCATTTATCTGTTGGTAGAGACAGACAGGAGACACCACCACCACCACTACTCATTTATCTGTTGGTAGAGACAGACAGGAGACACCACCACCACCACTACTCATTTATCTGTTGGTAGAGACAGACAGGAGACTCATTTATCTGTTGGTAGAGACAGACAGGAGACACCACCACCACCACTACTCATTTATCTGTTGGTAGAGACAGACAGGAGACACCACCACCACCACTACTCATTTATCTGTTGGTAGAGACAGACTATCTGTTGGGAGACAGACAGGACCACCACCACCACTACTCATTTATCTGTTGGTAGAGACAGACAGGAGACCACCACCACTACTCATCTATCTGTTGGTAGAGACAGACAGGAGACACCACCACCACCACTACTCATTTATCTGTTGGTAGAGACAGACAGGAGACACCACCACTACTCATTTATCTGTTGGTTAGGAGACACCACCACCACCACTACTCATTTATCTGTTGGTAGAGACAGACAGGAGACACCACCACTACCACTACTCATTTATCTGTTGGTAGAGACACCACCACCACTACTCATTTATCTGTTGGTAGAGACAGACAGGAGACACCACCACCACCACTACTCATTTATCTGTTGGTAGAGACAGACAGGAGACACCACCACCACCACTACTCATTTATCTGTTGGTAGAGACAGACAGGAGACACCACCACCACCACTACTCATTTATCTGTTGGTAGAGACAGACAGGAGACACCACCACCACCACTACTCATTTATCTGTTGGTAGAGACAGACAGGAGACACCACCACTACTCATGTATCTGTTGGTAGAGACAGACAGGAGACACCACCACCACTACTCATTTATCTGTTGGTAGAGACAGACAGGAGACACCACCACCACTACTCATTTATCTGTTGGTAGAGACAGACAGGAGACCCCACCACCACCACTACTCATTTATCTGTTGGTAGAGACAGACAGGAGACACCACCACCACCACTACTCATCTATCTGTTGGTAGAGACAGCCAGGAGACACCACCACCACCACTACTCATTTATCTGTTGGTAGAGACAGACAGGAGACACCACCACCACCACTACTCATTTATCTGTTGGTAGAGACAGACAGGAGACACCACCACTACTCATCTATCTGTTGGTAGAGACAGACAGGAGACACCACCACTACTCATCTATCTGTTGGTAGAGACAGACAGGAGACACCACCACCACCACTACTCATTTATCTGTTGGTAGAGACAGACAGGAGACACCACCACCACCACTACTCATCTATCTGTTGGTAGAGACAGATAGGAGACACCACCACCACCACTACTCATTTATCTGTTGGTAGAGACAGACAGGAGACACCACCACCACCACTACTCATTTATCTGTTGGTAGAGACAGACAGGAGACACCACCACCACCACTACTCATGTATCTGTTGGTAGAGACAGACAGGAGACACCACCACTACTCATTTATCTGTTGGTAGAGACAGATAGGAGACACCACCACCACCACTACTCATCTATCTGTTGGTAGAGACAGACAGGAGACACCACCACCACCACTACTCATTTATATGTTGGTAGAGACAGACAGGAGACACCACCACCACCACTACTCATCTATCTGTTGGTAGAGACAGACAGGAGACACCACCACTACTCATTTATCTGTTGGTAGAGACAGACAGGAGACACCACCACCACCACTACTCATTTATATGTTGGTAGAGACAGACAGGAGACACCACCACTACCACTACTCATTTATCTGTTGGTAGAGACAGACAGGAGACACCACCACCACCACTACTCATCTATCTGTTGGTAGAGACAGACAGGAGACACCACCACCACCACTACTCATTTATCTGTTGGTAGAGACAGACAGGAGACACCACCACCACCACTACTCACTATCTAGAGACAGACAGGAGACACCACCACTACTCATCTATCTGTTGGTAGAGACAGACAGGAGACACCACCACCACCACACTCATTTATCTAGAGACAGACAGGAGACACCACCACTACTCATCTATCTGTTGGTAGAGACAGACAGGAGACACCACCACCACCACTACTCATTTATCTGTTGGTAGAGACAGACAGGAGACACCACCACTACTCATTTATCTGTTGGTAGAGACCACCACCACCACTACTCATTTATCTGTTGGTAGAGACAGACAGGAGACACCACCACCACCACTACTCATCTATCTGTTGGTAGAGACAGACAGGAGACACCACCACCACCACTACTCATTTATCTGTTGGTAGAGACAGACAGGAGACACCACCACCACCACTACTCATTTATCTGTTGGTAGAGACAGACAGGAGACACCACCACCACCACTACTCATTTATCTGTTGGTAGAGACAGACAGGAGACCACACCACCACTACTCATCTATCTGTTGGTAGAGACAGACAGGAGACACCACCACCACCACTACTCATTTATCTGTTGGTAGAGACAGACAGGAGACACCACCACCACCACTACTCATTTATCTGTTGGTAGAGACAGACAGGAGACACCACCACCACCACTACTCATTTATCTGTTGGTAGAGACAGACAGGAGACACCACCACTACTCATTTATCTGTTGGTAGAGACAGACAGGAGACACCACCACCACCACTACTCATTTATCTGTTGGTAGAGACAGACAGGAGACACCACCACCACCACTACTCATTTATCTGTTGGTAGAGACAGACAGGAGACACCACCACCACCACTACTCATTTATCTGTTGGTAGAGACAGACAGGAGACACCACCACCACCACTACTCATTTATCTGTTGGTAGAGACAGACAGGAGACACCACCACCACCACTACTCATTTATCTGTTGGTAGAGACAGACAGGAGACACCACCACCACCACTACTCATTTATCTGTTGGTAGAGACAGACAGGAGACACCACCACCACCACTACTCATTTATCTGTTGGTAGAGACAGACAGGAGACCACCACCACCACTACTCATTTATCTGTTGGTAGAGACAGACAGGAGACACCACCACCACCACTACTCATTTATCTGTTGGTAGAGACAGACAGGAGACACCACCACCACCACTACTCATTTATCTGTTGGTAGAGACAGACAGGAGACACCACCACCACCACTACTCATTTATCTGTTGGTAGAGACAGACAGACTACTCATTTATCTGTTGAGACACCACCACCACCACTACTCATTTATCTGTTGGTAGAGACAGACAGGAGACACCACCACTACTCATTTATCTGTTGGTAGAGACAGACAGGAGACACCACCACCACCACTACTCATTTATCTGTTGGTAGAGACAGACAGGAGACACCACCACCACCACTACTCATCTATCTGTTGGTAGAGACAGACAGGAGACACCACCACCACCACTACTCATTTATCTGTTGGTAGAGACAGACAGGAGACACCACCACCACCACTACTCATTTATCTGTTGGTAGAGACAGACAGGAGACACCACCACTACTCATTTATCTGTTGGTAGAGACAGACAGGAGACACCACCACCACCACTACTCATTTATCTGTTGGTAGAGACAGACAGGAGACACCACACCACCACTACTCATTTATCTGTTTGACAGTAGAGACAGACTCATTTATCTGTTGGGAGACACCACCACCACCACTACTCATTTATCTGTTGGTAGAGACAGACAGGAGACACCACCACCACCACTACTCATCTATCTGTTGGTAGAGACAGACAGGAGACACCACCACCACCACTACTCATTTATCTGTTGGTAGAGACAGACAGGAGACACCACCACCACCACTACTCATTTATCTGTTGGTAGAGACAGACAGGAGACACCACCACCACCACTACTCATCTATCTGTTGGTAGAGACAGACAGGAGACACCACCACCACCACTACTCATTTATCTGTTGGTAGAGACAGACAGGAGACACCACCACCACCACTACTCATTTATCTGTTGGTAGAGACAGACAGGAGACACCACCACCACCACCACTACTCATTTATCTGTTGGTAGAGACAGACAGGAGACACCACCACTACTCATCTATCTGTTGGTAGAGACAGACAGGAGACACCACCACCACCACTACTCATTTATCTGTTGGTAGAGACAGACAGGAGACACCACCACCACCACTACTCATTTATCTGTTGGTAGAGACAGACAGGAGACACCACCACCACCACTACTCATTTATCTGTTGGTAGAGACAGACAGGAGACACCACCACCACCACTACTCATTTATCTGTTGGTAGAGACAGACAGGAGACACCACCACCACCACTACTCATTTATCTGTTGGTAGAGACAGACAGGAGACACCACCACCACCACTACTCATTTATCTGTTGGTAGAGACAGACAGGAGACACCACCACCACCACTACTCATTTATCTGTTGGTAGAGACAGACAGGAGACACCACACCACACTACTCATCTATCTGTTGGTAGAGACAGACAGGAGACACCACACCACCACTACTCATTTATCTGTTGGTAGAGACAGACAGGAGACACCACCACCACCACTACTCATTTATCTGTTGGTAGAGACAGACAGGAGACACCACCACCACCACTACTCATTTATCTGTTGGTAGAGACAGACAGGAGACACCACCACCACCACTACTCATTTATCAGAGACAGACACCACCACCACCACTACTCATTTATCTGTTGGTAGAGACAGACAGGAGACACCACCACTACTCATTTATCTGTTGGTAGAGACAGACAGGAGACACCACCACCACCACTACTCATTTATCTGTTGGTAGAGACAGACAGGAGACACCACCACCACCACTACTCATTTATCTGTTGGTAGAGACAGACAGGAGACACCACCACTACTCATTTATCTGTTGGTAGAGACAGACAGGAGACACCACCACCACCACTACTCATTTATCTGTTGGTAGAGACAGACAGGAGACACCACCACCACCACTACTCATTTATCTGTTGGTAGAGACAGACAGGAGACACCACCACCACCACTACTCATTTATCTGTTGGTAGAGACAGACAGGAGACACCACCACCACCACTACTCATCTATCTGTTGGTAGAGACCACACCACCACCACTACTCATTTATCTGTTGGTAGAGACAGACAGGAGACACCACCACTACCACTACTCATTTATCTGTTGGTAGAGACAGACAGGAGACACCACCACTACTCATCTATCTGTTGGTAGAGACAGACAGGAGACACCACCACCACCACTACTCATTTATCTGTTGGTAGAGACAGACAGGAGACACCACCACCACCACTACTCATTTATCTGTTGGTAGAGACAGACAGGAGACACCACCACTACTCATTTATCTGTTGGTAGAGACAGACAGGAGACACCACCACCACCACTACTCATCTATCTGTTGGTAGAGACAGACAGGAGACACCACCACCACCACTACTCATTTATCTGTTGGTAGAGACAGACAGGAGACACCACCACCACCACTACTCATTTATAGAGACAGACAGGAGACACCACCACCACCACTACTCATTTATCTGTTGGTAGAGACAGACAGGAGACACCACCACCACCACTACTCATTTATCTGTTGGTAGAGACAGACAGGAGACACCACCACCACCACTACTCATTTATCTGTTGGTAGAGACAGACAGGAGACACCACCACCACCACTACTCATTTATCTGTTGGTAGAGACAGACAGGAGACACCACCACCACTACTCATTTATCTGTTGGTAGAGACAGACAGGAGACACCACCACCACCACTACTCATTTATCTGTTGGTAGAGACAGACAGGAGACACCACCACCACCACTACTCATCTATCTGTTGGTAGAGACAGACAGGAGACACCACCACCACCACTACTCATTTATCTGTTGGTAGAGACAGACAGGAGACACCACCACCACCACTACTCATTTATCTGTTGGTAGAGACAGACAGGAGACACCACACCACCACTACTCATTTATCTGTTGGTAGAGACAGACAGGAGACACCACACCACCACTACTCATTTATCTGTTGGTAGAGACAGACACCACCACCACTACTCATTTATCTGTTGGTAGAGACAGACAGGAGACACCACCACCATTTACTGTTGGTAGAGACAGACAGGAGACACCACCACTACTCATTTATCTGTTGGTAGAGACAGACAGGAGACACCACCACCACCACTACTCATTTATCTGTTGGTAGAGACAGACAGGAGACACCACCACCACCACTACTCATTTATCTGTTGGTAGAGACAGACAGGAGACACCACCACCACCACTACTCATTTATCTGTTGGTAGAGACAGACAGGAGACACCACCACCACCACTACTCATTTATCTGTTGGTAGAGACAGACAGGAGACACCACCACACCTATCCACCACCACTACTCATTTATCTGTTGGTAGAGACAGACAGGAGACACCACCACCACCACTACTCATTTATCTGTTGGTAGAGACAGACAGGAGACACCACCACCACCACTACTCATTTATCTGTTGGTAGAGACAGACAGGAGACACCACCACCACCACTACTCATTTATCTGTTGGTAGAGACAGACAGGAGACACCACCACCACCACCACTACTCATTTATCTGTTGGTAGAGACAGACAGGAGACACCACCACCACCACTACTCATTTATCTGTTGGTAGAGACAGACAGGAGACACCACCACCACCACTACTCATTTATCTGTTGGTAGAGACAGACAGGAGACACCACCACCACCACTACTCATTTATCTGTTGGTAGAGACAGACAGGAGACACCACCACTACTCACTATCTGTTGGTAGAGACAGACAGGAGACACCACCACCACTACTCATTTATCTGTTGGTAGAGACAGACAGGAGACACCACCACCACCACTACTCATTTATCTGTTGGTAGAGACAGACCACCACCACTACTCATTTATCTGTTGGTAGAGACAGACAGGAGACACCACCACCACCACTACTCATTTATCTGTTGGTAGAGACAGACAGGAGACACCACCACCACCACTACTCATTTATCTGTTGGTAGAGACAGACAGATTTATCTGTTGGTAGAGACACCACCACCACCACACTCATTTATCTGTTGGTAGAGACAGACAGGAGACACCACCACCACCACTACTCATTTATCTAGAGACAGACAGGAGACACCACCACTACTCATTTATCTGTTGGTAGAGACAGACAGGAGACACCACCACCACCACTACTCATTTATCTGTTGGTAGAGACAGACAGGAGACACCACCACCACCACTACTCATTTATCTGTTGGTAGAGACAGACAGGAGACACCACCACTACTCATTTATCTGTTGGTAGAGACAGACAGGAGACACCACCACCACCACTACTCATTTATCTGTTGGTAGAGACAGACAGGAGACACCACCACCACCACTACTCATTTATCTGTTGGTAGAGACAGACAGGAGACACCACCACCACCACTACTCATTTATCTGTTGGTAGAGACAGACAGGAGACACCACCACCACCACTACTCATTTATCTGTTGGTAGAGACAGACAGGAGACACCACCACCACCACTACTCATCTATCTGTTGGTAGAGACAGACAGGAGACACCACCACCACCACTACTCATTTATCTGTTGGTAGAGACAGACAGGAGACACCACCACCACCACTACTCATTTATCTGTTGGTAGAGACAGACAGGAGACACCACCACCACCACTACTCATTTATCTGTTGGTAGAGACAGACAGGAGACACCACACCACCACTACTCATTTATCTGTTGGTAGAGACAGACAGGAGACACCACCACTACTCATTTATCTGTTGGTAGAGACAGACAGGAGACACCACCACTACTCATTTATCTGTTGGTAGAGACAGACAGGAGACACCACCACCACCACTACTCATTTATCTGTTGGTAGAGACAGACAGGAGACACCACCACCACCACTACTCATTTATCTGTTGGTAGAGACAGACAGGAGACACCACCACCACCACTACTCATTTATCTGTTGGTAGAGACAGACAGGAGACACCACCACCACCACTACTCATTTATCTGTTGGTAGAGACAGACAGAGACTCATCTATCTGTTGGTAGAGACAGACAGGAGACACCACCACCACCACTACTCATTTATCTGTTGGTAGAGACAGACAGGAGACACCACCACCACCACTACTCATTTATCTGTTGGTAGAGACAGACAGGAGACACCACCACTCATTTACTACTCATCTATCTGTTGGTAGAGACAGACAGGAGACACCACCACCACCACTACTCATTTATCTGTTGGTAGAGACAGACAGGAGACACCACCACCACCACTACTCATTTATCTGTTGGTAGAGACAGACAGGAGACACCACCACCACCACTACTCATTTATCTGTTGGTAGAGACAGACAGGAGACACCACACCACCACTACTCATTTATCTGTTGGTAGAGACAGATCAGAGACACCACCACCACCACTACTCATTTATCTGTTGGTAGAGACAGACAGGAGACACCACCACCACCACTACTCATTTATCTGTTGGTAGAGACAGACAGGAGACATTTATCTGTTGGTAGAGACACCACCACCACTACTCATCTATCTGTTGGTAGAGACAGACAGGAGACACCACCACCACACACTCATTTATCTGTTGGTAGAGACAGACAGGAGACACCACCACTACTCATTTATCTGTTGGTAGAGACAGACAGGAGACACCACCACCACCACTACTCATTTATCTGTTGGTAGAGACAGACAGGAGACACCACCACCACCACTACTCATTTATCTGTTGGTAGAGACAGACAGGAGACACCACCACCACCACTACTCATTTATCTGTTGGTAGAGACAGACAGGAGACACCACCACCACCACTACTCATTTATCTGTTGGTAGAGACAGACAGGAGACACCACCACCACCACTACTCATTTATCTGTTGGTAGAGACAGACAGGAGACACCACCACCACCACTACTCATTTATCTGTTGGTAGAGACAGACAGGAGACACCACCACTACTCATTTATCTGTTGGTAGAGACAGACAGGAGACACCACCACCACCACTACTCATTTATCTGTTGGTAGAGACAGATCTGTTGGTAGGAGACACCACCACCACCACTACTCATTTATCTGTTGGTAGAGACAGACAGGAGACACCACCACCACCACTACTCATTTATCTGTTGGTAGAGACAGACAGGAGACACACCACCACCACTACTCATTTATCTGTTGGTAGAGACAGACAGGAGACACCACCACTACCACTACTCATTTATCTGTTGGTAGAGACAGACAGACAGGAGACACCACCACCACCACTACTCATTTATCTGTTGGTAGAGACAGACAGGAGACACCACCACCACCACTACTCATTTATCTGTTGGTAGAGACAGACAGGAGACACCACCACTGTTGGTAGAGACAGACAGGAGACACCACCACTACTCATTTATCTGTTGGTAGAGACAGACAGGAGACACCACCACTACTCATTTATCTGTTGGTAGAGACAGACAGGAGACACCACCACCACTACTCATTTATCTGTTGGTAGAGACAGACAGGAGACACCACCACCACCACTACTCATCTATCTGTTGGTAGAGACAGACAGGAGACACCACCACTACCACTACTCATTTATCTGTTGGTAGAGACAGACAGGAGACACCACCACCACCACTACTCATTTATCTGTTGGTAGAGACAGACAGGAGACACCACCACCACCACTACTCATTTATCTGTTGGTAGAGACAGACAGGAGACACCACCCACCACTACTCATTTATCTGTTGGTAGAGACAGCCAGGAGACACCACCACCACCACTACTCATTTATCTGTTGGTAGAGACAGACAGGAGACACCACCACCACCACCACTACTCATTTATCTGTTGGTAGAGACAGACAGGAGACACCACCACCACCACTACTCATTTATCTGTTGGTAGAGACAGACAGGAGACACCACCACCACCACTACTCATTTATCTGTTGGTAGAGACAGACAGGAGACACCACCACCACCACTACTCATTTATCTGTTGGTAGAGACAGACAGGAGACACCACCACCACCTACTCATTTATCTGTTGGTAGAGACAGACAGGAGACACCACCACCACCACTACTCATTTATCTGTTGGTAGAGACAGACAGGAGACACCACTCATTTACCACTACTCATTTATCTGTTGGTAGAGACAGACAGGAGACACCACCACCACCACTACTCATTTATCTGTTGGTAGAGACAGACAGGAGACACCACCACTACTCATTTATCTGTTGGTAGAGACAGACAGGAGACACCACCACCACCACTACTCATTTATCTGTTGGTAGAGACAGACAGGAGACACCACCACCACCACTACTCATTTATCTGTTGGTAGAGACAGACAGGAGACACCACCACTACTCATTTATCTGTTGGTAGAGACAGACAGGAGACACCACCACTACTCATTTATCTGTTGGTAGAGACAGACAGGAGACACCACCACTACTCATTTATCTGTTGGTAGAGACAGACAGGAGACACCACCACCACCACTACTCATTTATCTGTTGGTAGAGACAGACAGGAGACACCACCACCACCACTACTCATTTATCTGTTGGTAGAGACAGACAGGAGACACCACCACCACCACTACTCATTTATCTGTTGGTAGAGACAGACAGGAGACACCACCACCACCACTACTCATTTATCTGTTGGTAGAGACAGACAGGAGACACCACCACCACCACTACTCATTTATCTGTTGGTAGAGACAGACAGGAGACACCACCACCACCACTACTCATTTATCTGTTGGTAGAGACAGACAGGAGACACCACCACCACCACTACTCATTTATCTGTTGGTAGAGACAGACAGGAGACACCACCACCACCACTACTCATTTATCTGTTGGTAGAGACAGACAGGAGACACCACCACCACCACTACTCATTTATCTGTTGGTAGAGACAGACAGGAGACACCACCACCACCACTACTCATTTATCTGTTGGTAGAGACAGACAGGAGACACCACCACCACCACTACTCATTTATCTGTTGGTAGAGACAGACAGGAGACACCACCACTACTCATTTATCTGTTGGTAGAGACAGACAGGAGACACCACCACCACCACTACTCATTTATCTGTTGGTAGAGACAGACAGGAGACAACACCACTACTCATTTATCTGTTGGTAGAGACAGACAGGAGACACACCACCACCAGTACTCATTTATCTGTTGGTAGAGACAGACAGGAGACAACACCACCACCACTACTCATTTATCTGTTGGTAGAGACAGACAGGAGACAACACCACTACTCATTTATCTGTTGGTAGAGACAGACAGGAGACACCACCACCACCACTACTCATTTATCTGTTGGTAGAGACAGACAGGAGACACCACCACCACTACTCATTTATCTGTTGGTAGAGACAGACAGGAGACACCACCACTACTCATTTATCTGTCACTACAACACCACTACTCATTTATCTGTTGGTAGAGACAGACAGGAGACACCACCACCACCAGTACTCATTTATCTGTTGGTAGAGACAGACAGGAGACAACACCACCACCACTACTCATTTATCTGTTGGTAGAGACAGACAGGAGACACCACCACTACTCATTTATCTGTTGGTAGAGACAGACAGGAGACACCACCACCACCACTACTCATTTATCTGTTGGTAGAGACAGACAGGAGACACCACCACTACTCATTTATCTGTTGGTAGAGACAGACAGGAGACACCACCACCACCACTACTCATTTATCTGTTGGTAGAGACAGACAGGAGACACCACCACCACCACTACTCATTTATCTGTTGGTAGAGACAGACAGGAGACACCACCACCACCACTACTCATTTATCTGTTGGTAGAGACAGACAGGAGACACCACCACCACCACTACTCATTTATCTGTTGGTAGAGACAGACAGGAGACAACACCACCACCACTACTCATTTATCTGTTGGTAGAGACAGACAGGAGACCACCACTACTCATTTATCTGTTGGTAGAGACAGACAGGAGACACCACCACCACCACTACTCATTTATCTGTTGGTAGAGACAGACAGGAGACACCACCACCACCACTACTCATTTATCTGTTGGTAGAGACAGACAGGAGACAACACCACTACTCATTTATCTGTTGGTAGAGACAGACAGGAGACACCACCACCACCACTACTCATTTATCTGTTGGTAGAGACAGACAGGAGACACCACCACCACCACACTCATTTACCACCACCACTACTCATTTATCTGTTGGTAGAGACAGACAGGAGACATTTATCCACCACCACCACTACTCATTTATCTGTTGGTAGAGACAGACAGGAGACACCACCACCACCACTACTCATTTATCTGTTGGTAGAGACAGACAGGAGACACCACCACCACCACTACTCATTTATCTGTTGGTAGAGACAGACAGGAGACACCACCACCACCACTACTCATTTATCTGTTGGTAGAGACAGACAGGAGACACCACCACCACCACCACTACTCATTTATCTGTTGGTAGAGACAGACAGGAGACACCACCACCACCACTACTCATTTATCTGTTGGTAGAGACAGACAGGAGACACCACCACCACCACTACTCATTTATCTGTTGGTAGAGATAGACAGGAGACAACACCACCACCACTACTCATTTATCTGTTGGTAGAGACAGACAGGAGACACCACCACCACCACTCATTTATCTTTTGGTAGAGACAGACAGGAGACAACACCACCACCACTACTCATTTATCTGTTGGTAGAGACAGACAGGAGACAACACCACTACTCATTTATCTGTTGGTAGAGACAGACAGGAGACACCACCACCACCACTACTCATTTATCTGTTGGTAGAGACAGACAGGAGACTACTCATCCACCACCACCACTACTCATTTATCTGTTGGTAGAGACAGACAGGAGACACCACCACCACCACTACTCATTTATCTGTTGGTAGAGACAGACAGGAGACACCACCACCACTACTCATTTATCTGTTGGTAGAGACAGACAGGAGACACCACCACCACTACTCATTTATCTGTTGGTAGAGACAGACAGGAGACACCACCACCACCACTACTCATTTATCTGTTGGTAGAGACAGACAGGAGACAACACCACCACCACTACTCATTTATCTGTTGGTAGAGACAGACAGGAGACACCACCACCACCACTACTCATCTATCTGTTGGTAGAGACAGACAGGAGACACCACCACTACTCATCTATCTGTTGGTAGAGACAGACAGGAGACACCACCACTACTCATTTATCTGTTGGTAGAGACAGACAGGAGACACCACCACCACCACTACTCATTTATCTGTTGGTAGAGACAGACAGGAGACACCACCACCACCACTACTCATTTATCTGTTGGTAGAGACAGACAGGAGACACCACCACCACCACTACTCATTTATCTGTTGGTAGAGACAGACAGGAGACACCACCACCACCACTACTCATTTATCTGTTGGTAGAGACAGACAGGAGACACCACCACCACCACTACTCATTTATCTGTTGGTAGAGACAGACAGGAGACAACACCACTACTCATTTATCTGTTGGTAGAGACAGACAGGAGACACCACCACCACCAGTACTCATTTATCTGTTGGTAGAGACAGACAGGAGACAACACCACCACCACTACTCATTTATCTGTTGGTAGAGACAGACAGGAGACAACACCACTACTCATTTATCTGTTGGTAGAGACAGACAGGAGACACCACCACCACCACTACTCATTTATCTGTTGGTAGAGACAGACAGGAGACACCACCACCACCACTACTCATTTATCTGTTGGTAGAGACAGACAGGAGACACCACCACTACTCATTTATCTGTTGGTAGAGACAGACAGGAGACACCACCACTACTCATTTATCTGTTGGTAGAGACAGACAGGAGACACCACCACTACTCATTTATCTGTTGGTAGAGACAGACAGGAGACACCACCACCACCACTACTCATTTATCTGTTGGTAGAGACAGACAGGAGACACCACCACCACCACTACTCATTTATCTGTTGGTAGAGACAGACAGGAGACACCACCACCACCACTACTCATTTATCTGTTGGTAGAGACAGACAGGAGACACCACCACCACCACTACTCATTTATCTGTTGGTAGAGACAGACAGGAGACACCACCACCACCACTACTCATTTATCTGTTGGTAGAGACAGACAGGAGACACCACCACCACCACTACTCATTTATCTGTTGGTAGAGACAGACAGGAGACACCACCACCACCACTACTCATTTATCTGTTGGTAGAGACAGACAGGAGACACCACCACCACCACCACTACTCATTTATCTGTTGGTAGAGACAGACAGGAGACACCACCACCACCACTACTCATTTATCTGTTGGTAGAGACAGACAGGAGACACCACCACCACCACTACTCATTTATCTGTTGGTAGAGACAGACAGGAGACACCACCACCACTACTCATTTATCTGTTGGTAGAGACAGACAGGAGACACCACCACCACCACTACTCATTTATCTGTTGGTAGAGACAGACAGGAGACACCACCACCACCACTACTCATTTATCTGTTGGTAGAGACAGACAGGAGACACCACACCACTACTCATTTATCTGTTGGTAGAGACAGACAGGAGACACCACCACCACCACTACTCATTTATCTGTTGGTAGAGACAGACAGGAGACAACACCACCACCACTACTCATTTATCTGTTGGTAGAGACAGACAGGAGACACCACCACTACTCATTTATCTGTTGGTAGAGACAGACAGGAGACACCACCACCACCACTACTCATTTATCTGTTGGTAGAGACAGACAGGAGACACCACCACCACCACTACTCATTTATCTGTTGGTAGAGACAGACAGGAGACACCACCACCACCACTACTCATTTATCTGTTGGTAGAGACAGACAGGATACACCACCACCACCACTACTCATTTATCTGTTGGTAGAGACAGACAGGAGACAACACCACTACTCATTTATCTGTTGGTAGAGACAGACAGGAGACACCACCACCACCACTACTCATTTATCTGTTGGTAGAGACAGACAGGAGACAACACCACCACCACTACTCATTTATCTGTTGGTAGAGACAGACAGGAGACACCACCCACCATTTACTGCAGACAGGAGACAACACCACTACTCATTTATCTGTTGGTAGAGACAGACAGGAGACACCACCACCACCACTACTCATTTATCTGTTGGTAGAGACAGACAGGAGACAACACCACCACCACTACTCATTTATCTGTTGGTAGAGACAGACAGGAGACACTCATTTATCTGTTGGTAGAGACACCACCACCACTACTCATTTATCTGTTGGTAGAGACAGACAGGAGACACCACCACTACTCATCTATCTGTTGGTAGAGACAGACAGGAGACACCACCACTACTCATTTATCTGTTGGTAGAGACAGACAGGAGACACCACCACCACCACTACTCATTTATCTGTTGGTAGAGACAGACAGGAGACACCACCACCACCACTACTCATTTATCTGTTGGTAGAGACAGACAGGAGACACCACCACCACCACTACTCATTTATCTGTTGGTAGAGACAGACAGGAGACACCACCACCACCACTACTCATTTATCTGTTGGTAGAGACAGACAGGAGACACCACCACTACTCATTTATCTGTTGGTAGAGACAGACAGGAGACACCACCACCACCACTACTCATTTATCTGTTTGTAGAGACAGACAGGAGACACCACCACTACTCATTATCTGTTGGTAGAGACAGACAGGAGACACCACCACCACCACTACTCATTTATCTGTTGGTAGAGACAGACAGGAGACACCACCACCACTACTCATTTATCTGTTGGTAGAGACAGACAGGAGACACCACCACCACCACTACTCATTTATCTGTTGGTAGAGACAGACAGGAGACCCCACCACCACCACTACTCATTTATCTGTTGGTAGAGACAGACAGGAGACACCACCACCACCACTACTCATTTATCTGTTGGTAGAGACAGACAGGAGACACCACCACCACCACTACTCATTTATCTGTTGGTAGAGACAGACAGGAGACACCACCACCACCACTACTCATTTATCTGTTGGTAGAGACAGACAGGAGACACCACCACCACCACTACTCATTTATCTGTTGGTAGAGACAGACAGGAGACACCACCACCACCACTACTCATTTATCTGTTGGTAGAGACAGACAGGAGACACCACCACCACCACTACTCATTTATCTGTTGGTAGAGACAGACAGGAGACACCACCACCACCACTACTCATTTATCTGTTGGTAGAGACAGACAGGAGACACCACCACCACCACTACTCATTTATCTGTTGGTAGAGACAGACAGGAGACACCACCACCACCACTACTCATTTATCTGTTGGTAGAGACAGACAGGACAACACCACCACCACTACTCATTTATCTGTTGGTAGAGACAGACAGGAGACACCACCACCACCTACTCATTTATCTGTTGGTAGAGACAGACAGGAGACAACACCACCACCACTACTCATTTATCTGTTGGTAGAGACAGACAGGAGACAACACCACTACTCATTTATCTGTTGGTAGAGACAGACAGGAGACACCACCACCACCAGTACTCATTTATCTGTTGGTAGAGACAGACAGGAGACAACACCACCACCACTACTCATTTATCTGTTGGTAGAGACAGACAGGAGACAACACCACTACTCATTTATCTGTTGGTAGAGACAGACAGGAGACACCACCACCACCACTACTCATTTATCTGTTGGTAGAGACAGACAGGAGACAACACCACCACCACTACTCATTTATCTGTTGGTAGAGACAGACAGGAGACACCACCACTACTCATTTATCTGTTGGTAGAGACAGACAGGAGACAACACCACTACTCATTTATCTGTTGGTAGAGACAGACAGGAGACACCACCACCACCACTACTCATTTATCTGTTGGTAGAGACAGACAGGAGACACCACCACCACCACTACTCATTTATCTGTTGGTAGAGACAGACAGGAGACACCACCACTACTCATTTATCTGTTGGTAGAGACAGACAGGAGACACCACCACTACTCATCTATCTGTTGGTAGAGACAGACAGGAGACACCACCACTACTCCACAGGAGACACCACCACTACTCATTTATCTGTTGGTAGAGACAGACAGATCTGTTGGTAGAGACAGACAGGAGACACCACCACCACCACTACTCATTTATCTGTTGGTAGAGACAGACAGGAGACACCACCACCACCACTACTCATTTATCTGTTGGTAGAGACAGACAGGAGACACCACCACCACCACTACTCATTTATCTGTTGGTAGAGACAGACAGGAGACACCACCACTACTCATTTATCTGTTGGTAGAGACAGACAGGAGACACCACCACCACCACTACTCATTTATCTGTTGGTAGAGACAGACAGGAGACACCACCACACTCATTTATCTGTTGGTAGAGACAGACAGGAGACACCACCACCACCACTACTCATTTATCTGTTGGTAGAGACAGACAGGAGACACCACCCACCACTACTCATTTATCTGTTGGTAGAGACAGACAGGAGACACCACCACTACTCATTTATCTGTTGGTAGAGACAGACAGGAGACACCACCACCACCACTACTCATTTATCTGTTGGTAGAGACAGACAGGAGACACCACCACCACCACTACTCATTTATCTGTTGGTAGAGACAGACAGGAGACACCACCACCACCACTACTCATTTATCTGTTGGTAGAGACAGACAGGAGACACCACCACTACTCATCTATCTGTTGGTAGAGACACCACCACCACTACTCATCTATCTGTTGGTAGAGACAGACAGGAGACACCACCACCACCACTACTCATTTATCTGTTGGTAGAGACAGACAGGAGACACCACCACCACCACTACTCATCTATCTGTTGGTAGAGACAGACAGGAGACACCACCACCACCACTACTCATTTATCTGTTGGTAGAGACAGACAGGAGACACCACCACCACCACTACTCATTTATCTGTTGGTAGAGACAGACAGGAGACACCACCACTACTCATTTATCTGTTGGTAGAGACAGATAGGAGACACCACCACCACCACTACTCATTTATCTGTTGGTAGAGACAGACAGGAGACACCACCACTACTCATCTATCTGTTGGTAGAGACAGACAGGAGACACCACCACCACCACTACTCATTTATCTGTTGGTAGAGACAGACAGACACCACCACTACCACTACTCATTTATCTGTTGGTAGAGACAGACAGGAGACACCACCACCACCACTACTCATTTATCTGTTGGTAGAGACAGACAGGAGACACCACCACCACCACTACTCATTTATCTGTTGGTAGAGACAGACAGGAGACACCACCACCACCACCACCATCTACTCATTTATCTGTTGGTAGAGACAGACAGGAGACACCACCACCACCACTACTCATTTATCTGTTGGTAGAGACAGACAGGAGACACCACCACCACCACTACTCATTTATCTGTTGGTAGAGACAGACAGGAGACACCACCACCACCACTACTCATCTATCTGTTGGTAGAGACAGACAGGAGACACCACCACCACCACTACTCATTTATCTGTTGGTAGAGACAGACAGGAGACACCACCACCACCACTACTCATTTATCTGTTGGTAGAGACAGACAGGAGACACCACCACCACCACTACTCATTTATCTGTTGGTAGAGACAGACAGGAGACAACACCACCACCACTACTCATTTATCTGTTGGTAGAGACAGACAGGAGACACCACCAGCACCACTACTCATTTATCTGTTGGTAGAGACAGACAGGAGACACCACCACCACCACTACTCATTTATCTGTTGGTAGAGACAGACAGGAGACACCACCACCACCACTACTCATTTATCTGTTGGTAGAGACAGACAGGAGACACCACCACCACCACTACTCATTTATCTGTTGGTAGAGACAGACAGGAGACACCACCACCACCACTACTCATTTATCTGTTGGTAGAGACAGACAGGAGACACCACCACCACCACTACTCATTTATCTGTTGGTAGAGACAGACAGGAGACACCACCACCACCACTACTCATTTATCTGTTGGTAGAGACAGACAGGAGACAACACCACCACCACTACTCATTTATCTGTTGGTAGAGACAGACAGGAGACAACACCACTACTCATTTATCTGTTGGTAGAGACAGACAGGAGACACCACCACCACCAGTACTCATTTATCTGTTGGTAGAGACAGACAGGAGACAACACCACCACCACTACTCATTTATCTGTTGGTAGAGACAGACAGGAGACAACACCACTACTCATTTATCTGTTGGTAGAGACAGACAGGAGACACCACCACCACCACTACTCATTTATCTGTTGGTAGAGACAGACAGGAGACAACACCACCACCACTACTCATTTATCTGTTGGTAGAGACAGACAGGAGACACCACCACTACTCATTTATCTGTTGGTAGAGACAGACAGGAGACAACACCACTACTCATTTATCTGTTGGTAGAGACAGACAGGAGACACCACCACCACCAGTACTCATTTATCTGTTGGTAGAGACAGACAGGAGACAACACCACCACCACTACTCATTTATCTGTTGGTAGAGACAGACAGGAGACACCACCACTACTCATTTATCTGTTGGTAGAGACAGACAGGAGACACCACCACTACTCATCTATCTGTTGGTAGAGACAGACAGGAGACACCACACTACTCATCTATCTACTCATTTATCTGTTGGTAGAGACACCACCACCACCACTACTCATTTATCTGTTGGTAGAGACAGACAGGAGACACCACCACCACCACTACTCATTTATCTGTTGGTAGAGACAGACAGGAGACACCACCACTACTCATGTATCTGTTGGTAGAGACAGACAGGAGACACCACCACCACCACTACTCATTTATCTGTTGGTAGAGACAGACAGGAGACACCACCACCACCACTACTCATTTATCTGTTGGTAGAGACAGACAGGAGACACCACCACCACCACTACTCATTTATCTGTTGGTAGAGACAGACAGGAGACACCACCACCACCACTACTCATTTATCTGTTGGTAGAGACAGACAGGAGACACACACACTCATGTATCTGTTGGTAGAGACAGACAGGAGACACCACCACCACCACTACTCATTTATCTGTTGGTAGAGACAGACAGGAGACACCACCACTACTCATTTATCTGTTGGTAGAGACAGACAGGAGACACCACCACCACCACTACTCATTTATCTGTTGGTAGAGACAGACAGGAGACACCACCACCACTACTCATTTATCTGTTGGTAGAGACAGACAGGAGACACCACCACCACCACTACTCATTTATCTGTTGGTAGAGACAGACAGGAGACCCCACCACCACCACTACTCATTTATCTGTTGGTAGAGACAGACAGGAGACACCACCACCACCACTACTCATCTATCTGTTGGTAGAGACAGACAGGAGACACCACCACCACCACTACTCATTTATCTGTTGGTAGAGACAGACAGGAGACACCACCACCACCACTACTCATTTATCTGTTGGTAGAGACAGACAGGAGACACCACCACTACTCATCTATCTGTTGGTAGAGACAGACAGGAGACACCACCACTACTCATCTATCTGTTGGTAGAGACAGACAGGAGACACCACCACCACCACTACTCATTTATCTGTTGGTAGAGACAGACAGGAGACACCACCACCACCACTACTCATCTATCTGTTGGTAGAGACAGACAGGAGACACCACCACCACCACTACTCATTTATCTGTTGGTAGAGACAGACAGGAGACACCACCACCACCACTACTCATTATCTGTTGGTAGAGACAGACAGGAGACACACCACTACTCATTTATCTGTTGGTAGAGACAGACAGGAGACACCACCACCACCACTACTCATTTATCTGTTGGTAGAGACAGACAGGAGACACCACCACTACTCATTTATCTGTTGGTAGAGACAGACAGGAGACACCACCACCACCACTACTCATTTATCTGTTGGTAGAGACAGACAGGAGACACCACCACCACCACTACTCATTTATCTGTTGGTAGAGACAGACAGGAGACACCACCACCACCACTACTCATCTATCTGTTGGTAGAGACAGACAGGAGACACCACCACCACCACTACTCATTTATCTGTTGGTAGAGACAGACAGGAGACACCACCACCACCACCACTACTCATCTATCTGTTGATAGAGACAGACAGGAGACACCACCAGTACTCATTTATCTGTTGGTAGAGACAGACAGGAGACAACACCACCACCACTACTCATTTATCTGTTGGTAGAGACAGACAGGAGACCCCACCACCACCACTACTCATTTATCTGTTGGTAGAGACAGACAGGAGACACCACCACCACCACTACTCATCTATCTGTTGGTAGAGACAGCCAGGAGACACCACCACCACCACTACTCATTTATCTGTTGGTAGAGACAGACAGGAGACACCACCACCACCACTACTCATTTATCTGTTGGTAGAGACAGACAGGAGACACCACCACCACCACTACTCATTTATCTGTTGGTAGAGACAGACAGGAGACACCACCACCACCACTACTCATTTATCTGTTGGTAGAGACAGACAGGAGACACCACCACTACTCATTTATCTGTTGGTAGAGACAGACAGGAGACACCACCACCACCACTACTCATTTATCTGTTGGTAGAGACAGACAGGAGACACCACCACCACCACTACTCATTTATCTGTTGGTAGAGACAGACAGGAGACACCACCACCACCACTACTCATTTATCTGTTGGTAGAGACAGACAGGAGACACCACCACCACCACTACTCATTTATCTGTTGGTAGAGACAGACAGGAGACACCACCACTACTCATTTATCTGTTGGTAGAGACAGACAGGAGACACCACCACCACCACTACTCATTTATCTGTTGGTAGAGACAGACAGGAGACACCACCACTACTCATGTATCTGTTGGTAGAGACAGACAGGAGACACCACCACCACCACTACTCATTTATCTGTTGGTAGAGACAGACAGGAGACACCACCACCACTACTCATTTATCTGTTGGTAGAGACAGACAGGAGACAACACCACCACCACTACTCATTTATCTGTTGGTAGAGACAGACAGGAGACCCCACCACCACCACTACTCATTTATCTGTTGGTAGAGACAGACAGGAGACACCACCACCACCACTACTCATTTATCTGTTGGTAGAGACAGACAGGAGACACCACCACCACCACTACTCATTTATCTGTTGGTAGAGACAGACAGGAGACACCACCACCACTACTCATTTATCTGTTGGTAGAGACAGACAGGAGACACACACACTATCACCACCACTACTCATTTATCTGTTGGTAGAGACAGACAGGAGACACCACCACCACCACTACTCATTTATCTGTTGGTAGAGACAGACAGGAGACACCACCACCACCACTACTCATCTATCTGTTGGTAGAGACAGACAGGAGACACCACCACCACCACTACTCATTTATCTGTTGGTAGAGACAGACAGGAGACACCACCACCACCACTACTCATTTATCTGTTGGTAGAGACAGACAGGAGACACCACCACTACTCATTTATCTGTTGGTAGAGACAGACAGGAGACACCACCACCACCACTACTCATTTATCTGTTGGTAGAGACAGACAGGAGACACCACCACTACTCATTTATCTGTTGGTAGAGACAGACAGGAGACACCACCACCACCACTACTCATTTATCTGTTGGTAGAGACAGACAGGAGACACCACCACCACCACTACTCATTTATCTGTTGGTAGAGACAGACAGGAGACACCACCACCACCACTACTCATTTATCTGTTGGTAGAGACAGACAGGAGACACCACCACCACCACTACTCATTTATCTGTTGGTAGAGACAGACAGGAGACACCACCACCACCACCACTACTCATCTATCTGTTGATAGAGACAGACAGGAGACACCACCACTACTCATCTATCTGTTGGTAGAGACAGACAGGAGACACCACCACCACCACTACTCATTTATCTGTTGGTAGAGACAGACAGGAGACACCACCACCACCACTACTCATTTATCTGTTGGTAGAGACAGACAGGAGACACCACCACCACCACTACTCATTATCTGTTGGTAGAGACAGACAGGAGACACCACCACCACCACTACTCATTTATCTGTTGGTAGAGACAGACAGGAGACACCACCACTACTCATCTATCTGTAGAGACAGACAGGAGACACCACCACTACTCATCTATCTGTTGGTAGAGACAGACAGGAGACACCACCACTACTCATTTATCTGTTGGTAGAGACAGACAGGAGACACCACCACCACCACTCATTTATCTGTTGGTAGAGACAGACAGGAGACACCACCACCACCACTACTCATTTATCTGTTGGTAGAGACAGACAGGAGACACCACCACCACCACTACTCATTTATCTGTTGGTAGAGACAGACAGAGACACCACCACTACTCATCTATCTGTTGGTAGAGACAGACAGGAGACACCACCACCACCACTACTCATTTATCTGTTGGTAGAGACAGACAGGAGACACCACCACTACTCATTTATCTGTTGGTAGAGACAGATAGGAGACACCACCACCACCACTACTCATTTATCTGTTGGTAGAGACAGACAGGAGACACCACCCACCACTACTCATTTATCTGTTGGTAGAGACAGACAGGAGACACCACCACCACCACTACTCATCTATCTGTTGGTAGAGACAGACAGGAGACACCACCACCACCACTACTCATTTATCTGTTGGTAGAGACAGACAGGAGACACCACCACCACCACTACTCATTTATCTGTTGGTAGAGACAGACAGGAGACACCACCACCACCACTACTCATTTATCTGTTGGTAGAGACAGACAGGAGACACCACCACCACCACTACTCATGTATCTGTTGGTAGAGACACCACCACCACTACTCATTTATCTGTTGGTAGAGACAGACAGGAGACACCACCACCACCACTACTCACTATCTGTTGGTAGAGACACAGGAGACACCACCACTACTCATTTATCTGTTGGTAGAGACAGACAGGAGACACCACCACCACCACTACTCATTTATCTGTTGGTAGAGACAGACAGGAGACACCACCACACCACTACTCATTTATCTGTTGGTAGAGACAGACAGGAGACACCACCACCACCACTACTCATTTATCTGTTGGTAGAGACAGACAGGAGACACCACCACCACCACTACTCATTTATCTGTTGGTAGAGACAGACAGGAGACACCACCACCACCACTACTCATCTATCTGTTGATAGAGACAGACAGGAGACACCACCAGTACTCATTTATCTGTTGGTAGAGACAGACAGGAGACAACACCACCACCACTACTCATTTATCTGTTGGTAGAGACAGACAGGAGACAACACCACTACTCATTTATCTGTTGGTAGAGACAGACAGGAGACACCACCACCACTACTCATTTATCTGTTGGTAGAGACAGACAGGAGACACCACCACCACCACTACTCATTTATCTGTTGGTAGAGACAGCCAGGAGACACCACCACCACCACTACTCATTTATCTGTTGGTAGAGACAGACAGGAGACACCACCACCACCACTACTCATTTATCTGTTGGTAGAGACAGACAGGAGACACCACCACTACTCATCTATCTGAGACAGACAGGAGACACCACCACTACTCATCTATCTGTTGGTAGAGACAGACAGGAGACACCACCACCACCACTACTCATTTATCTGTTGGTAGAGACAGACAGGAGACACCACCACCACCACTACTCATTTATCTGTTGGTAGAGACAGACAGGAGACACCACCACCACCACTACTCATTTATCTGTTGGTAGAGACAGACAGGAGACACCACCACCACCACTACTCATTTATCTGTTGGTAGAGACAGACAGGAGACACCACCACTACTCATTTATCACTACTCATCTATCTGTTGGTAGAGACAGACAGGAGACACCACCACTACTCATTTATCTGTTGGTAGAGACAGACAGGAGACACCACCACCACCACTACTCATTTATATGTTGGTAGAGACAGACAGGAGACACCACCACTACCACTACTCATTTATCTGTTGGTAGAGACAGACAGGAGACACCACCACCACCACTACTCATTTATCTGTTGGTAGAGACAGACAGGAGACACCACCACCACCACTACTCATTTATCTGTTGGTAGAGACAGACAGGAGACACCACCACCACTACTCCTATCTGTTGATAGAGACACCACCACCAGTACTCATTTATCTGTTGGTAGAGACAGACAGGAGACAACACCACCACCACTACTCATTTATCTGTTGGTAGAGACCACCACCACTACTCATTTATCTGTTGGTAGAGACAGACAGGAGACACCACCACCACCAGTACTCATTTATCTGTTGGTAGAGACAGACAGGAGACAACACCACCACCACTACTCATTTATCTGTTGGTAGAGACAGACAGACAACACCACTACTCATTTATCTGTTGGTAGAGACAGACAGGAGACACCACCACCACCACTACTCATTTATCTGTTGGTAGAGACAGACAGGAGACAACACCACCACCACTACTCATTTATCTGTTGGTAGAGACAGACTATCTGTTGGGAGACACCACCACCACCACTACTCATTTATCTGTTGGTAGAGACAGACAGGAGACACCACCACCACCACTACTCATTTATCTGTTGGTAGAGACAGACAGGGAGACACCACCACTACTCATCTATCTGTTGGTAGAGACAGACAGGAGACACCACCACCACCACTACTCATTTATCTGTTGGTAGAGACAGACAGGAGACACCACCACTACTCATTTATCTGTTGGTAGAGACAGACAGGAGACACCACCACCACCACTACTCATTTATCTGTTGGTAGAGACAGACAGGAGACACCACCACCACCACTACTCATTTATCTGTTGGTAGAGACAGACAGGAGACACCACCACCACCACTACTCATCTATCTGTTGGTAGAGACAGACAGGAGACACCACCACCACCACTACTCATTTATCTGTTGGTAGAGACAGACAGGAGACACCACCACCACCACTACTCATTTATCTGTTGGTAGAGACAGACAGGAGACACCACCACCACCACTACTCATTTATCTGTTGGTAGAGACAGACAGGAGACACCACCACCACCACTACTCATTTATCTGTTGGTAGAGACAGACAGGAGACACCACCACTACTCATTTATCTGTTGGTAGAGACAGACAGGAGACACCACCACCACCACTACTCATTTATCTGTTGGTAGAGACAGACAGGAGACACCACCACTACTCATTTATCTGTTGGTAGAGACAGACAGGAGACACCACCACCACCACTACTCATTTATCTGTTGGTAGAGACAGACAGGAGACACCACCACTACCACTACTCATTTATCTGTTGGTAGAGACAGACAGGAGACACCACCACCACCACTACTCATTTATCTGTTGGTAGAGACAGACAGGAGACACCACCACCACCACTACTCATTTATCTGTTGGTAGAGACAGACAGGAGACACCACCACCACCACCACTACTCATCTATCTGTTGATAGAGACAGACAGGAGACACCACCAGTACTCATTTATCTGTTGGTAGAGACAGACAGGAGACAACACCACCACCACTACTCATTTATCTGTTGGTAGAGACAGACAGGAGACAACACCACTACTCATTTATCTGTTGGTAGAGACAGACAGGAGACACCACCACCACCAGTACTCATTTATCTGTTGGTAGAGACAGACAGGAGACACCACCACCACCACTACTCATCTATCTGTTGGTAGAGACAGCCAGGAGACACCACCACCACCACTACTCATTTATCTGTTGGTAGAGACAGACAGGAGACACCACCACCACCACTACTCATTTATCTGTTGGTAGAGACAGACAGGAGACACCACCACTACTCATCTATCTGTTGGTAGAGACAGACAGGAGACACCACCACTACTCATCTATCTGTTGGTAGAGACAGACAGGAGACACCACCACCACCACTACTCATTTATCTGTTGGTAGAGACAGACAGGAGACACCACCACCACCACTACTCATCTATCTGTTGGTAGAGACAGCCAGGAGACACCACCACCACCACTACTCATTTATCTGTTGGTAGAGACAGACAGGAGACACCACCACCACCACTACTCATTTATCTGTTGGTAGGAGACACCACCACTACTCATTTATCTGTTGGTAGAGACAGATAGGAGACACCACCACCACCACTACTCATCTATCTGTTGGTAGAGACAGACAGGAGACACCACCACTACTCATTTATCTGTTGGTAGAGACAGACAGGAGACACCACCACCACCACTACTCATTTATCTGTTGGTAGAGACAGACAGGAGACACCACCACTACCACTACTCATTTATCTGTTGGTAGAGACAGACAGGAGACACCACCACCACCACTACTCATTTATCTGTTGGTAGAGACAGACAGGAGACACCACCACCACCACTACTCATTTATCTGTTGGTAGAGACAGACAGGAGACACCACCACCACCACTCACTCTGTTTAGAGACAGACAGGAGACACCACCAGTACTCATTTATCTGTTGGTAGAGACAGACAGGAGACAACACCACCACCACTACTCATTTATCTGTTGGTAGAGAGACAGACATTTAGGAGACAGACAGGAGACACCACCACCACAGTACTCATTTATCTGTTGGTAGAGACAGACAGGAGACAACACCACCACCACTACTCATTTATCTGTTGGTAGAGACAGACAGGAGACAACACCACTACTCATTTATCTGTTGGTAGAGACAGACAGGAGACACCACCACCACCACTACTCATTTATCTGTTGGTAGAGACAGACAGGAGACAACACCACCACCACTACTCATTTATCTGTTGGTAGAGACAGACAGGAGACACCACCACTACTCATTTATCTGTTGGTAGAGACAGACAGGAGACAACACCACTACTCATTTATCTGTTGGTAGAGACAGACAGGAGACACCACCACCACCAGTACTCATTTATCTGTTGGTAGAGACAGACAGGAGACATTTATCTGTTGGTAGAGACACCACCACCACTACTCATTTATCTGTTGGTAGAGACAGACAGGAGACACCACCACTACTCATCTATCTGTTGGTAGAGACAGACAGGAGACACCACCACTACTCATCTATCTGTTGGTAGAGACAGACAGGAGACACCACCACTACTCATTTATCTGTTGGTAGAGACAGACAGGAGACACCACCACCACCACTACTCATTTATCTGTTGGTAGAGACAGACAGGAGACACCACCACCACCACTACTCATTTATCTGTTGGTAGAGACAGACAGGAGACACCACCACCACCACTACTCATTTATCTGTTGGTAGAGACAGACAGGAGACACCACCACCACCACTACTCATTTATCTGTTGGTAGAGACAGACAGGAGACACCACCACTACTCATGTATCTGTTGGTAGAGACAGACAGGAGACACCACCACCACCACTACTCATTTATCTGTTTGTAGAGACAGACAGGAGACACCACCACTACTTATCTGTTGGTAGAGACAGACAGGAGACACCACCACCACCACTACTCATTTATCTGTTGGTAGAGACAGACAGGAGACACCACCACCACTACTCATTTATCTGTTGGTAGAGACAGACAGGAGACAACACCACCACCACTACTCATTTATCTGTTGGTAGAGACAGACAGGAGACACCACCACCACCACTACTCATTTATCTGTTGGTAGAGACAGACAGGAGACACCACCACCACCACTACTCATTTATCTGTTGGTAGAGACAGACAGGAGACACCACCACCACCACTACTCATTTATCTGTTGGTAGAGACAGACAGGAGACACCACCACCACCACTACTCATTTATCTGTTGGTAGAGACAGACAGGAGACACCACCACTACTCATCTATCTGTTGGTAGAGACAGACAGGAGACACCACCACCACCACTACTCATTTATCTGTTGGTAGAGACAGACAGGAGACACCACCACCACCACTACTCATTTATCTGTTGGTAGAGACAGACAGGAGACACCACCACCACCACTACTCATTTATCTGTTGGTAGAGACAGACAGGAGACACCACCACCACCACTACTCATGTATCTGTTGGTAGAGACAGACAGGAGACACCACCACTACTCATTTATCTGTTGGTAGAGACAGACAGGAGACACCACCACCACACACTATCTGTTTGTAGAGACAGACAGGAGACACCACCACATTTATCTGTTGGTAGAGACAGACAGGAGACACCACCACCACCACTACTCATTTATCTGTTGGTAGAGACAGACAGGAGACACCACCACCACCACTACTCATTTATCTGTTGGTAGAGACAGACAGGAGACACCACCACCACCACTACTCATTTATCTGTTGGTAGAGACAGACAGGAGACACCACCACCACCACTACTCATTTATCTGTTGGTAGAGACAGACAGGAGACACCACCACCACCACTACTCATTTATCTGTTGGTAGAGACAGACAGGAGACACCACCACCACCACTACTCATTTATCTGTTGGTAGAGACAGACAGGAGACACCACCACCACCACTACTCATTTATCTGTTGGTAGAGACAGACAGGAGACACCACCACCACCACTACTCATTTATCTGTTGGTAGAGACAGACAGGAGACACCACCACCACCACTACTCATTTATCTGTTGGTAGAGACAGACAGGAGACACCACCACCACCACTACTCATTTATCTGTTGGTAGAGACAGACAGGAGACACCACCACTACTCATGTATCTGTTGGTAGAGACAGACAGGAGACACCACCACCACCACTACTCATTTATCTGTTGGTAGAGACAGACAGGAGACACCACCACCACTACTCATTTATCTGTTGGTAGAGACAGACAGGAGACCCCACCACCACCACTACTCATTTATCTGTTGGTAGAGACAGACAGGAGACACCACCACCACCACTACTCATTTATCTGTTGGTAGACAGACAGGAGATTTATCTGTTGGTAGAGACACAGGAGACACCACCACCACTACTCATTTATCTGTTGGTAGAGACAGACAGGAGACACCACCACCACCACTACTCATTTATCTGTTGGTAGAGACAGACAGGAGACACCACCACTACTCATCTATCTGTTGGTAGAGACAGACAGGAGACACCACCACACTCATTATCTGTTGGTAGAGACAGACAGGAGACACCACCACCACCACTACTCATTTATCTGTTGGTAGAGACAGACAGGAGACACCACCACCACCACTACTCATCTATCTGTTGGTAGAGACAGACAGGAGACACCACCACCACCACTACTCATTTATCTGTTGGTAGAGACAGACAGGAGACACCACCACCACCACTACTCATTTATCTGTTGGTAGAGACAGACAGGAGACACCACCACTACTCATTTATCTGTTGGTAGAGACAGACAGGAGACACCACCACCACCACTACTCATTTATCTGTTGGTAGAGACAGACAGGAGACACCACCACTACTCATTTATCTGTTGGTAGAGACAGACAGGAGACACCACCACACTCATTTATCTGTTGGTAGAGACAGACAGGAGACACCACCACCACCACTACTCATTTATCTGTTGGTAGAGACAGACAGGAGACACCACCACCACCACTACTCATTTATCTGTTGGTAGAGACAGACAGGAGACACCACCACCACTACCACTACTCATTTATCTGTTGGTAGAGACAGACAGGAGACACCACCACTACTCATTTATCTGTTGGTAGAGACAGACAGGAGACAACACCACCACCACTACTCATTTATCTGTTGGTAGAGACAGACAGGAGACACCACCACCACCACTACTCATTTATCTGTTGGTAGAGACAGACAGGAGACACCACCACCACCACTACTCATTTATCTGTTGGTAGAGACAGACAGGAGACACCACCACCACCACTACTCATTTATCTGTTGGTAGAGACAGACAGGAGACACCACCACCACCACTACTCATTTATCTGTTGGTAGAGACAGACAGGAGACACACCACCACCACTACTCACTATCTGTTGGTAGAGACAGACAGGAGACACCACCACTACTCATCTATCTGTTGGTAGAGACAGACAGGAGACACCACCACCACCACTACTCATTTATCTGTTGGTAGAGACAGACAGGAGACACCACCACCACCACTACTCATGTATCTGTTGGTAGAGACAGACAGGAGACACCACCACTACTCATTTATCTGTTGGTAGAGACAGATAGGAGACACCACCACCACCACTACTCATCTATCTGTTGGTAGAGACAGACAGGAGACACCACCACTACTCATTTATCTGTTGGTAGAGACAGACAGGAGACACCACCACCACCACTACTCATTTATATGTTGGTAGAGACAGACAGGAGACACCACCACTACCACTACTCATTTATCTGTTGGTAGAGACAGACAGGAGACACCACCACCACCACTACTCATCTATCTGTTGGTAGAGACAGACAGGAGACACCACCACCACCACTACTCATTTATCTGTTGGTAGAGACAGACAGGAGACACCACCACCACTACTCATCTATCTGTTGATAGAGACAGACAGGAGACACCACCAGTACTCATTTATCTGTTGGTAGAGACAGACAGGAGACAACACCACCACCACTACTCATTTATCTGTTGGTAGAGACAGACAGGAGACAACACCACTACTCATTTATCTGTTGGTAGAGACAGACAGGAGACACCACCACCACCAGTACTCATTTATCTGTTGGTAGAGACAGACAGGAGACACCACCACCACCACTACTCATTTATCTGTTGGTAGAGACAGACAGGAGACACCACCACCACCACTACTCATTTATCTGTTGGTAGAGACAGACAGGAGACACCACCACCACCACTACTCATTTATCTGTTGGTAGAGACAGACTGTTGGTAGAGGAGACACCACCACCACCACTACTCATTTATCTGTTGGTAGAGACAGACAGGAGACACCACCACCACCACTACTCATTTATCTGTTGGTAGAGACAGACAGGAGACACCACCACCACCACTACTCATTTATCTGTTGGTAGAGACAGACAGGAGACACCACCACCACCACTACTCATTTATCTGTTGGTAGAGACAGACAGGAGACACCACCACCACCACTACTCATTTATCTGTTGGTAGAGACAGACAGGAGACACCACCACCACCACTACTCATCTATCTGTTGGTAGAGACAGACAGGAGACACCACCACCACCACTACTCATTTATCTGTTGGTAGAGACAGACAGGAGACACCACCACCACCACTACTCATTTATCTGTTGGTAGAGACAGACAGGAGACACCACCACTACTCATTTATCTACAGATAGGAGACACCACCACCACCACTCATTTATCTGTTGGTAGAGACAGACAGGAGACACCACCACTACTCATTTATCTGTTGGTAGAGACAGACAGGACACCACCACCACTACTCATTTATCTGTTGGTAGAGACAGACAGGAGACACCACCACACCACTACTCATTTATCTGTTGGTAGAGACAGACAGGAGACACCACCACCACCACTACTCATCTATCTGTTGGTAGAGACAGACAGGAGACACCACCACCACCACTACTCATTTATCTGTTGGTAGAGACAGACAGGAGACACCACCACCACTACTCATCTATCTGTTGATAGAGACAGACAGGAGACACCACCAGTACTCATTTATCTGTTGGTAGAGACAGACAGGAGACAACACCACCACCACTACTCATTTATCTGTTGGTAGAGACAGACAGGAGACTCATTTATCTGTTGGTAGAGACAGACAGGAGACACCACCACCACCACTACTCATTTATCTGTTGGTAGAGACAGACAGGAGACAACACCACCACCACTACTCATTTATCTGTTGGTAGAGACAGACAGGAGACAACACCACTACTCATTTATCTGTTGGTAGAGACAGACAGGAGACACCACCACCACCACTACTCATTTATCTGTTGGTAGAGACAGACAGGAGACAACACCACCACCACTACTCATTTATCTGTTGGTAGAGACAGACAGGAGACACCACCACTACTCATTTATCTGTTGGTAGAGACAGACAGGAGACAACACCACTACTCATTTATCTGTTGGTAGAGACAGACAGGAGACACCACCACCACCAGTACTCATTTATCTGTTGGTAGAGACAGACAGGAGACAACACCACCACCACTACTCATTTATCTGTTGGTAGAGACAGACAGGAGACACCACCACTACTCATTTATCTGTTGGTAGAGACAGACAGGAGACACCACCACTACTCATCTATCTGTTGGTAGAGACAGACAGGAGACACCACCACTACTCATCTATCTGTTGGTAGAGACAGACAGGAGACACCACCACTACTCATTTATCTGTTGGTAGAGACAGACAGGAGACACCACCACCACCACTACTCATTTATCTGTTGGTAGAGACAGACAGGAGACACCACCACCACCACTACTCATTTATCTGTTGGTAGAGACAGACAGGAGACACCACCACCACCACTACTCATTTATCTGTTGGTAGAGACAGACAGGAGACACCACCACCACCACTACTCATTTATCTGTTGGTAGAGACAGACAGGAGACACCACCACTACTCATGTATCTGTTGGTAGAGACAGACAGGAGACACCACCACCACCACTACTCATTTATCTGTTTGTAGAGACAGACAGGAGACACCACCACTACTCATGTATCTGTTGGTAGAGACAGACAGGAGACACCACCACCACCACTACTCATTTATCTGTTGGTAGAGACAGACAGGAGACACCACCACCACTACTCATTTATCTGTTGGTAGAGACAGACAGGAGACAACACCACCACCACTACTCATTTATCTGTTGGTAGAGACAGACAGGAGACCCCACCACCACCACTACTCATTTATCTGTTGGTAGAGACAGACAGGAGACACCACCACCACCACTACTCATCTATCTGTTGGTCAGGAGACACCACCACCACCACTACTCATTTATCTGTTGGTAGAGACAGACAGGAGACACCACCACCACCACTACTCATTTATCTGTTGGTAGAGACAGACAGGAGACACCACCACTACTCATCTATCTGTTGGTAGAGACAGACAGGAGACACCACCACTACTCATCTATCTGTTGGTAGAGACAGACAGGAGACACCACCACCACCACTACTCATTTATCTGTTGGTAGAGACAGACAGGAGACACCACCACCACCACTACTCATCTATCTGTTGGTAGAGACAGAGGAGACACCACCACCACCACTACTCATTTATCTGTTGGTAGAGACAGACAGGAGACACCACCACCACCACTACTCATGTATCTGTTGGTAGAGACAGACAGGAGACACCACCACTACTCATTTATCTGTTGGTAGAGACAGACAGGAGACACCACCACCACCACTACTCATTTATCTGTTTGTAGAGACAGACAGGAGACACCACCACTACTCATGTATCTGTTGGTAGAGACAGACAGGAGACACCACCACCACCACTACTCATTTATCTGTTGGTAGAGACAGACAGGAGACACCACCACCACCACTACTCATTTATCTGTTGGTAGAGACAGACAGGAGACACCACCACCACCACTACTCATTTATCTGTTGGTAGAGACAGACAGGAGACACCACCACCACCACTACTCATTTATCTGTTGGTAGAGACAGACAGGAGACACCACCACCACCACTACTCATTTATCTGTTGGTAGAGACAGACAGGAGACACCACCACCACCACTACTCATTTATCTGTTGGTAGAGACAGCCAGGAGACACCACCACCACCACTACTCATTTATCTGTTGGTAGAGACAGACAGGAGACACCACCACCACCACTACTCATTTATCTGTTGGTAGATACAGACAGGAGACACCACCACTACTCATCTATCTGTTGGTAGAGACAGACAGGAGACACCACCACTACTCATCTATCTGTTGGTAGAGACAGACAGGAGACACCACCACCACCACTACTCATTTATCTGTTGGTAGAGACAGACAGGAGACACCACCACCACCACTACTCATCTATCTGTTGGTAGAGACAGACAGGAGACACCACCACCACCACTACTCATTTATCTGTTGGTAGAGACAGACAGGAGACACCACCACCACCACTACTCATTTATCTGTTGGTAGAGACAGACAGGAGACACCACCACTACTCATTTATCTGTTGGTAGAGACAGACAGGAGACACCACCACCACCACTACTCATTTATCTGTTGGTAGAGACAGACAGGAGACACCACCACCACCACTACTCATTTATCTGTTGGTAGAGACAGACAGGAGACACCACCACCACCACTACTCATTTATCTGTTGGTAGAGACAGACAGAGACACCACCACTACTCATGTATCTGTTGGTAGAGACAGACAGGAGACACCACCACCACCACTACTCATTTATCTGTTGGTAGAGACAGACAGGAGACACCACCACTACTCAGTATCTGTTGGTAGAGACAGACACCACCACCACTACTCATTTATCTGTTGGTAGAGACAGACAGGAGACACCACCACCACTACTCATTTATCTGTTGGTAGAGACAGACAGGAGACAACACCACCACCACTACTCATTTATCTGTTGGTAGAGACAGACAGGAGACCCCACCACCACCACTACTCATTTATCTGTTGGTAGAGACAGACAGGAGACACCACCACCACCACTACTCATCTATCTGTTGGTAGAGACAGCCAGGAGACACCACCACCACTACTCATTTATCTGTTGGTAGAGACAGACAGGAGACACCACCACCACCACTACTCATTTATCTGTTGGTAGAGACAGACAGGAGACACCACCACTACTCATCTATCTGTTGGTAGAGACAGACAGGAGACACCACCACACTTTATCTGTTGGTAGAGACAGACAGGAGACACCACCACTACTCATTTATCTGTTGGTAGAGACAGACAGGAGACACCACCACCACCACTACTCATTTATCTGTTGGTAGAGACAGACAGGAGACTCATTTATCTGTTGGTAGAGACAGACAGGAGACACCACCACCACCACTACTCATTTATCTGTTGGTAGAGACAGACAGGAGACACCACCACTACCACTACTCATTTATCTGTTGGTAGAGACAGACAGGAGACACCACCACCACCACTACTCATTTATCTGTTGGTAGAGACAGACAGGAGACACCACCACCACCACTACTCATTTATCTGTTGGTAGAGACAGACAAGAGACACCACCACCACTACTCATTTATCTGTTGGTAGAGACAGTACTCATTTATCTGTTGGTAGAGACAGACAGGAGACCACCACCACCACTACTCATTTATCTGTTGGTAGAGACAGACAGGAGACAACACCACTACTCATTTATCTGTTGGTAGAGACAGACAGGAGACACCACCACCACCAGTACTCATTTATCTGTTGGTAGAGACAGACAGGAGACACCACCACCACCACTACTCATCTATCTGTTGGTAGAGACAGCCAGGAGACACCACCACCACCACTACTCATTTATCTGTTGGTAGAGACAGACAGGAGACACCACCACCACCACTACTCATTTATCTGTTGGTAGAGACAGACAGGAGACTCATCTATCTGTTGGTAGAGACAGACAGGAGACACCACCACTACTCATCTATCTGTTGGTAGAGACAGACAGGAGACACCACCACCACCACTACTCATTTATCTGTTGGTAGAGACAGACAGGAGACACCACCACCACCACTACTCATCTATCTGTTGGTAGAGACAGCCAGGAGACACCACCACCACCACTACTCATTTATCTGTTGGTAGAGACAGACAGGAGACACCACCACCACCACTACTCATGTATCTGTTGGTAGAGACAGACAGGAGACACCACCACTACTCATTTATCTGTTGGTAGAGACAGATAGGAGACACCACCACCACCACTACTCATCTATCTGTTGGTAGAGACAGACAGGAGACACCACCACTACTCATTTATCTGTTGGTAGAGACAGACAGGAGACACCACCACCACCACTACTCATTTATATGTTGGTAGAGACAGACAGGAGACACCACCACTACCACTACTCATTTATCTGTTGGTAGAGACAGACAGGAGACACCACCACCACCACTACTCATCTATCTGTTGGTAGAGACAGACAGGAGACACCACCACCACCACTACTCATTTATCTGTTGGTAGAGACAGACAGGAGACACCACCACCACCACCACTACTCATCTATCTGTTGATAGAGACAGACAGGAGACACCACCAGTACTCATTTATCTGTTGGTAGAGACAGACAGGAGACAACACCACCACCACTACTCATTTATCTGTTGGTAGAGACAGACAGGAGACAACACCACTACTCATTTATCTGTTGGTAGAGACAGACAGGAGACACCACCACCACCAGTACTCATTTATCTGTTGGTAGAGACAGACAGGAGACAACACCACCACCACTACTCATTTATCTGTTGGTAGAGACAGACAGGAGACACCACCACCACCACTACTCATTTATCTGTTGGTAGAGACAGACAGGAGACACCACCACCACCACTACTCATCTATCTGTTGGTAGAGACAGACAGGAGACACCACCACCACCACTACTCATTTATCTGTTGGTAGAGACAGACAGGAGACACCACCACCACCACTACTCATCTATCTGTTGGTAGAGACAGCCAGGAGACACCACCACCACCACTACTCATTTATCTGTTGGTAGAGACAGACAGGAGACACCACCACCACCACTACTCATGTATCTGTTGGTAGAGACAGACAGGAGACACCACCACTACTCATTTATCTGTTGGTAGAGACAGACAGGAGACACCACCACCACCACACTATCTCATCATGTATCTGTTGGTAGAGACAGACAGGAGACACCACCACCACCACTACTCATTTATCTGTTGGTAGAGACAGACAGGAGACACCACCACCACCACTACTCATTTATCTGTTGGTAGAGACAGACAGGAGACACCACCACCACCACTACTCATTTATCTGTTGGTAGAGACAGACAGGAGACACCACCACTACTCATGTATCTGTTGGTAGAGACAGACAGGAGACACCACCACCACCACTACTCATTTATCTGTTGGTAGAGACAGACAGGAGACACCACCACACTCACCACTACTCATTTATCTGTTGGTAGAGACAGACAGGAGACACCACCACCACCACTACTCATTTATCTGTTGGTAGAGACAGACAGGAGACACCACCACCACCACTACTCATTTATCTGTTGGTAGAGACAGACAGGAGACCCCACCACCACCACTACTCATTTATCTGTTGGTAGAGACAGACAGGAGACACCACCACCACCACTACTCATCTATCTGTTGGTAGAGACAGCCAGGAGACACCACCACCACTACTCATTTATCTGTTGGTAGAGACAGACAGGAGACACCACCACCACCACTACTCATTTATCTGTTGGTAGAGACAGACAGGAGACACCACCACTACTCATCTATCTGTTGGTAGAGACAGACAGGAGACTATCTGTTGGTAGAGACAGACAGGAGACACCACCACTACTCATTTATCTGTTGGTAGAGACAGACAGGAGACACCACCACCACCACTACTCATCTATCTGTTGGTAGAGACACCACCACTACTCATTTATCTGTTGGTAGAGACAGACAGGAGACACCACCACCACCACTACTCATTTATATGTTGGTAGAGACAGACAGGAGACACCACCACTACCACTACTCATTTATCTGTTGGTAGAGACAGACAGGAGACACCACCACCACCACTACTCATCTATCTGTTGGTAGAGACAGACAGGAGACACCACCACCACCACTACTCATTTATCTGTTGGTAGAGACAGACAGGAGACACCACCACCACTCATCTATCTGTTGATAGAGACAGACAGGAGACACCACCAGTACTCATTTATCTGTTGGTAGAGACAGACAGGAGACACCACCACCACCACTACTCATTTATCTGTTGGTAGAGACAGACAGGAGACAACACCACTACTCATTTATCTGTTGGTAGAGACAGACAGGAGACACCACCACCACCTACTCATTTATCTGTTGGTAGAGACAGACAGGAGACACCACCACCACCACTACTCATCTATCTGTTGGTAGAGACAGACAGGAGACACCACCACCACCACTACTCATTTATCTGTTGGTAGAGACAGACAGGAGACACCACCACCACCACTACTCATTTATCTGTTGGTAGAGACAGACAGGAGACACCACCACTACTCATCTATCTGTTGGTAGAGACAGACAGGAGACACCACCACTACTCATCTATCTGTTGGTAGAGACAGACAGGAGACACCACCACCACCACTACTCATTTATCTGTTGGTAGAGACAGACAGGAGACACCACCACCACCACTACTCATCTATCTGTTGGTAGAGACAGCCAGGAGACACCACCACCACCACTACTCATTTATCTGTTGGTAGAGACAGACAGGAGACACCACCACCACCACTACTCATTTATCTGTTGGTAGAGACAGACAGGAGACACCACCACTACTCATTTATCTGTTGGTAGAGACAGATAGGAGACACCACCACCACCACTACTCATCTATCTGTTGGTAGAGACAGACAGGAGACACCACCACTACTCATTTATCTGTTGGTAGAGACAGACAGGAGACACCACCACCACCACTACTCATTTATCTGTTGGTAGAGACAGACAGGAGACACCACCACCACCACTACTCATTTATCTGTTGGTAGAGACAGACAGGAGACACCACCACCACCACTACTCATTTATCTGTTGGTAGAGACAGACAGGAGACACCACCACCACCACTACTCATTTATCTGTTGGTAGAGACAGACAGGAGACACCACCACCACCACTACTCATTTATCTGTTGGTAGAGACAGACAGGAGACACCACCACCACTACTCATCTATCTGTTGGTAGAGACAGACAGGAGACACCACCACTACTCATCTATCTGTTGGTAGAGACAGACAGAGACACCACCACCACCACTACTCATTTATCTGTTGGTAGAGACAGACAGGAGACACCACCACCACCACTACTCATTTATCTGTTGGTAGAGACAGACAGGAGACACCACCACTACCACTACTCATTTATCTGTTGGTAGAGACAGACAGAGACACCACCACCACCACTACTCATTTATCTGTTGGTAGAGACAGACAGGAGACACCACCACTACTCATCTATCTGTTGGTAGAGACAGACAGGAGACACCACCACCACCACTACTCATTTATCTGTTGGTAGAGACAGACAGGAGACACCACCACCACCACTACTCATTTATCTGTTGGTAGAGACAGACAGGAGACACCACCACTACTCATTTATCTGTTGGTAGAGACAGACAGGAGACACCACCACTACTCATTTATCTGTTGGTAGAGACAGACAGGAGACACCACCACTACTCATTTATCTGTTGGTAGAGACAGACAGGAGACACCACCACCACCACTACTCATTTATCTGTTGGTAGAGACAGACAGGAGACACCACCACCACCACTACTCATTTATCTGTTGGTAGAGACAGACAGGAGACACCACCACCACCACTACTCATTTATCTGTTGGTAGAGACAGACAGGAGACACCACCAACACCACTACTCATTTATCTGTTGGTAGAGACAGACAGGAGACAACACCACCACCACTACTCATTTATCTGTTGGTAGAGACAGACAGGAGACACCACCACCACCACTACTCATTTATCTGTTGGTAGAGACAGACAGGAGACACCACCACCACCACTACTCATTTATCTGTTGGTAGAGACAGACAGGAGACACCACCACCACCACTACTCATTTATCTGTTGGTAGAGACAGACAGGAGACACCACCACCACCACTACTCATTTATCTGTTGGTAGAGACAGACAGGAGACACCACCACCACCACTACTCATTTATATGTTGGTAGAGACAGACAGGAGACACCACCACCACCACTACTCATTTATCTGTTGGTAGAGACAGACAGGAGACACCACCACCACCACTACTCATTTATCTGTTGGTAGAGACAGACAGGAGACACCACCACCACCACTACTCATTTATCTGTTGGTAGAGACAGACAGGAGACACCACCACCACCACTACTCATTTATCTGTTGGTAGAGATAGACAGGAGACAACACCACCACCACTACTCATTTATCTGTTGGTAGAGACAGACAGGAGACACCACCACCACCAGTACTCATTTATCTTTTGGTAGAGACAGACAGGAGACAACACCACCACCACTACTCATTTATCTGTTGGTAGAGACAGACAGGAGACAACACCACTACTCATTTATCTGTTGGTAGAGACAGACAGGAGACACCACCACCACCAGTACTCATTTATCTGTTGGTAGAGACAGACAGGAGACAACACCACCACCACTACTCATTTATCTGTTGGTAGAGACAGACAGGAGACAACACCACTACTCATTTATCTGTTGGTAGAGACAGACAGGAGACACCACCACCACCACTACTCATTTATCTGTTGGTAGAGACAGACAGGAGACACCACCACCACCACTACTCATTTATCTGTTGGTAGAGACAGACAGGAGACAACACCACCACCACTACTCATTTATCTGTTGGTAGAGACAGACAGGAGACACACCACTACTCATTTATCTGTTGGTAGAGACAGACAGGAGACACCACCACCACCAGTACTCATTTATCTGTTGGTAGAGACAGACAGGAGACACCACCACCACCACTACTCATTTATCTGTTGGTAGAGACAGACAGGAGACACCACCACCACCACTACTCATTTATCTGTTGGTAGAGACAGACAGGAGACACCACCACCACCACTACTCATCTATCTGTTGGTAGAGACAGACAGGAGACACCACCACTACTCATCTATCTGTTGGTAGAGACAGACAGGAGACACCACCACCACCAGTACTCATTTATCTGTTGGTAGAGACAGACAGGAGACACCACCACCACCACTACTCATTTATCTGTTGGTAGAGACAGACAGGAGACACCACCACTACTCATTTATCTGTTGGTAGAGACAGACAGGAGACACCACCACCACCACTACTCATCTATCTGTTGGTAGAGACAGACAGGAGACACCACCACTACTCATTTATCTGTTGGTAGAGACAGACAGGAGACACCACCACCACCACTACTCATTTATCTGTTGGTAGAGACAGACAGGAGACACCACCACTACCACTACTCATTTATCTGTTGGTAGAGACAGACAGGAGACACCACCACCACCACTACTCATCTATCTGTTGGTAGAGACAGACAGGAGACACCACCACCACCACTACTCATTTATCTGTTGGTAGAGACAGACAGGAGACACCACCACCACCACTACTCATTTATCTGTTGGTAGAGACAGACAGGAGACAACACCACCACCACTACTCATTTATCTGTTGGTAGAGACAGACAGGAGACAACACCACCACCACTACTCATTTATCTGTTGGTAGAGACAGACAGGAGACAACACCACTACTCATTTATCTGTTGGTAGAGACAGACAGGAGACACCACCACCACCAGTACTCATTTATCTGTTGGTAGAGACAGACAGGAGACACCACCACCACCACTACTCATTTATCTGTTGGTAGAGACAGACAGGAGACACCACCACCACCACTACTCATGTATCTGTTGGTAGAGACAGACAGGAGACACCACCACCACCACTACTCATCTATCTGTTGGTAGAGACAGACAGGAGACACCACCACTACTCATCTATCTGTTGGTAGAGACAGACAGGAGACACCACCACCACCAGTACTCATTTATCTGTTGGTAGAGACAGACAGGAGACACCACCACCACCACTACTCATTTATCTGTTGGTAGAGACAGACAGGAGACACCACCACTACTCATTTATCTGTTGGTAGAGACAGATAGGAGACACCACCACCACCACTACTCATCTATCTGTTGGTAGAGACAGACAGGAGACACCACCACTACTCATTTATCTGTTGGTAGAGACAGACAGGAGACACCACCACCACCACTACTCATTTATATGTTGGTAGAGACAGACAGGAGACACCACCACTACCACTACTCATTTATCTGTTGGTAGAGACAGACAGGAGACACCACCACCACCACTACTCATCTATCTGTTGGTAGAGACAGACAGGAGACACCACCACCACCACTACTCATTTATCTGTTGGTAGAGACAGACAGGAGACACCACCACCACCACCACTACTCATCTATCTGTTGATAGAGACAGACAGGAGACACCACCAGTACTCATTTATCTGTTGGTAGAGACAGACAGGAGACAACACCACCACCACTACTCATTTATCTGTTGGTAGAGACAGACAGGAGACAACACCACTACTCATTTATCTGTTGGTAGAGACAGACAGGAGACACCACCACCACCAGTACTCATTTATCTGTTGGTAGAGACAGACAGGAGACAACACCACCACCACTACTCATTTATCTGTTGGTAGAGACAGACAGGAGACACCACCACTACTCATTTATCTGTTGGTAGAGACAGACAGGAGACACCACCACCACCACTACTCATTTATCTGTTGGTAGAGACAGACAGGAGACAACACCACCACCACTACTCATTTATCTGTTGGTAGAGACAGACAGGAGACACCACCACTACTCATTTATCTGTTGGTAGAGACAGACAGGAGACAACACCACTACTCATTTATCTGTTGGTAGAGACAGACAGGAGACACCACCACCACCAGTACTCATTTATCTGTTGGTAGAGACAGACAGGAGACAACACCACCACCACTACTCATTTATCTGTTGGTAGAGACAGACAGGAGACACCACCACTACTCATTTATCTGTTGGTAGAGACAGACAGGAGACACCACCACTACTCATCTATCTGTTGGTAGAGACACACCACCACTACTCATCTATCTGTTGGTAGAGACAGACAGGAGACACCACCACTACTCATTTATCTGTTGGTAGAGACAGACAGGAGACACCACCACCACCACTACTCATTTATCTGTTGGTAGAGACAGACAGGAGACACCACCACCACCACTACTCATTTATCTGTTGGTAGAGACAGACAGGAGACACCACCACCACCACTACTCATTTATCTGTTGGTAGAGACAGACAGGAGACACCACCACTACTCATTTATCTGTTGGTAGAGACAGACAGGAGACACCACCACCACCACTACTCATTTATCTGTTTGTAGAGACAGACAGGAGACACCACCACTACTCATGTATCTGTTGGTAGAGACAGACAGGAGACACCACCACCACCACTACTCATTTATCTGTTGGTAGAGACAGACAGGAGACACCACCACCACTACTCATTTATCTGTTGGTAGAGACAGACAGGAGACAACACCACCACCACTACTCATTTATCTGTTGGTAGAGACAGACAGGAGACCCCACCACCACCACTACTCATTTATCTGTTGGTAGAGACAGACAGGAGACACCACCACCACCACTACTCATCTATCTGTTGGTAGAGACAGCCAGGAGACACCACCACCACCACTACTCATTTATCTGTTGGTAGAGACAGACAGGAGACACCACCACCACCACTACTCATTTATCTGTTGGTAGAGACAGACAGGAGACACCACCACTACTCATCTATCTGTTGGTAGAGACAGACAGGAGACACCACCACTACTCATCTATCTGTTGGTAGAGACAGACAGGAGACAACACCACCACCACTACTCATTTATCTGTTGGTAGAGACAGACAGGAGACACCACCACCACCACTACTCATCTATCTGTTGGTAGAGACAGCCAGGAGACACCACCACCACCACTACTCATTTATCTGTTGGTAGAGACAGACAGGAGACACCACCACCACCACTACTCATGTATCTGTTGGTAGAGACAGACAGGAGACACCACCACTACTCATTTATCTGTTGGTAGAGACAGACAGGAGACACCACCACCACCACTACTCATGTATCTGTTTGTAGAGACAGACAGGAGACACCACCACTACTCATGTATCTGTTGGTAGAGACAGACAGGAGACACCACCACCACCACTACTCATTTATCTGTTGGTAGAGACAGACAGGAGACACCACCACCACTACTCATTTATCTGTTGGTAGAGACAGACAGGAGACAACACCACCACCACTACTCATTTATCTGTTGGTAGAGACAGACAGGAGACCCCACCACCACCACTACTCATTTATCTGTTGGTAGAGACAGACAGGAGACACCACCACCACCACTACTCATCTATCTGTTGGTAGAGACAGCCAGGAGACACCACCACCACCACTACTCATTTATCTGTTGGTAGAGACAGACAGGAGACACCACCACCACCACTACTCATTTATCTGTTGGTAGAGACAGACAGGAGACACCACCACTACTCATCTATCTGTTGGTAGAGACAGACAGGAGACATCTATCTGTTGGTAGAGACAGACAGGAGACACCACCACCACCACTACTCATTTATCTGTTGGTAGAGACAGACAGGAGACACCACCACCACCACTACTCATCTATCTGTTGGTAGAGACAGACAGGAGACACCACCACCACCACTACTCATTTATCTGTTGGTAGAGACAGACAGGAGACACCACCACCACCACTACTCATTTATCTGTTGGTAGAGACAGACAGGAGACACCACCACTACTCATTTATCTGTTGGTAGAGACAGACAGGAGACACCACCACCACCACTACTCATTTATCTGTTGGTAGAGACAGACAGGAGACACCACCACCACCACTACTCATTTATCTGTTGGTAGAGACAGACAGGAGACACCACCACCACCACTACTCATCTATCTGTTGGTAGAGACAGACAGGAGACACCACCACCACCACTACTCATTTATCTGTTGGTAGAGACAGACAGGAGACACCACCACCACCACTACTCATTTATCTGTTGGTAGAGACAGACAGGAGACACCACCACCACCACCACTACTCATCTATCTGTTGATAGAGACAGACAGGAGACACCACCACTACTCATCTATCTGTTGGTAGAGACAGACAGACTCATTTATCTGTTGATAGAGACAGACAGGAGACACCACCACTACTCATTTATCTGTTGGTAGAGACAGACAGGAGACACCACCACCACCACTACTCATTTATCTGTTGGTAGAGACAGACAGGAGACACCACCACTACTCATTTATCTGTTGGTAGAGACAGATAGGAGACACCACCACCACCACTACTAATTTATCTGTTGGTAGAGACAGACAGGAGACACCACCACCACCACTACTCATGTATCTGTTGGTAGAGACAGACAGGAGACACCACCACCACCACTACTCATCTATCTGTTGGTAGAGACAGACAGGAGACACCACCACCACCACTACTCATTTATCTGTTGGTAGAGACAGACAGGAGACACCACCACTACCACTACTCATTTATCTGTTGGTAGAGACAGACAGGAGACACCACCACTACTCATCTATCTGTTGGTAGAGACAGACAGGAGACACCACCACCACCACTACTCATTTATCTGTTGGTAGAGACAGATAGGAGACACCACCACTACCACTACTCATTTATCTGTTGGTAGAGACAGATAGGAGACACCACCACTACCACTACTCATTTATCTGTTGGTAGAGACAGACAGGAGACACCACCACTACTCATTTATCTGTTGGTAGAGACAGACAGGAGACACCACCACTACCACTACTCATCTATCTGTTGGTAGAGACAGACAGGAGACACCACCACTACCACTACTCATTTATCTGTTGGTAGAGACAGACAGGAGACACCACCACCACCACTACTCATCTATCTGTTGGTAGAGACAGACAGGAGACACCACCACCACCACTACTCATTTATCTGTTGGTAGAGACAGACAGGAGACACCACCACTACCACTACTCATTTATCTGTTGGTAGAGACAGACAGGAGACACCACCACCACCACTACTCATTTATCTGTTGGTAGAGACAGATAGGAGACACCACCACCACCACTACTCATTTATCTGTTGGTAGAGACAGACAGGAGACACCACCACTACCACTACTCATTTATCTGTTGGTAGAGACAGACAGGAGACACCACCACCACCACTACTCATCTATCTGTTGGTAGAGACAGACAGGAGACACCACCACCACCACTACTCATTTATCTGTTGGTAGAGACAGACAGGAGACACCACCACTACCACTACTCATTTATCTGTTGGTAGAGACAGACAGGAGACACCACCACCACCACTACTCATTTATCTGTTGGTAGAGACAGATAGGAGACACCACCACCACCACTACTCATTTATCTGTTGGTAGAGACAGACAGGAGACACCACCACACCACTACTCATTTATCTGTTGGTAGAGACAGATAGGAGACACCACCACCACCACTACTCATTTATCTGTTGGTAGAGACAGACAGGAGACACCACCACTACCACTACTCATTTATCTGTTGGTAGAGACAGATAGGAGACACCACCACCACCACTACTCATTTATCTGTTGGTAGAGACAGACAGGAGACACCACCACTACCACTACTCATCTATCTGTTGGTAGAGACAGATAGGAGACACCACCACCACCACCACTACTCATCTATCTGTTGGTAGAGACAGACAGGAGACACCACCACTACCACTACTCATTTATCTGTTGGTAGAGACAAACAGGAGACACCACCACTACTCATTTATCTGTTTGTAGAGACAGACAGGAGACACCACCACTACCACTACTCATCTATCTGTTGGTAGAGACAGACAGGAGACACCACCACTACCACTACTCATTTATCTGTTGGTAGAGACAGACAGGAGACACCACCACCACCACTACTCATCTATCTGTTGGTAGAGACAGACAGGAGACACCACCACCACCACTACTCATTTATCTGTTGGTAGAGACAGACAGGAGACACCACCACTACCACTACTCATTTATCTGTTGGTAGAGACAGACAGGAGACACCACCACCACCACTACTCATTTATCTGTTGGTAGAGACAGATAGGAGACACCACCACCACCACTACTCATTTATCTGTTGGTAGAGACAGACAGGAGACACCACCACTACCACTACTCATTTATCTGTTGGTAGAGACAGATAGGAGACACCACCACCACCACTACTCATTTATCTGTTGGTAGAGACAGACAGGAGACACCACCACTACCACTACTCATCTATCTGTTGGTAGAGACAGATAGGAGACACCACCACCACCACCACTACTCATCTATCTGTTGGTAGAGACAGACAGGAGACAACACCACCACCACTACTCATTTATCTGTTGGTAGAGACAGACAGGAGACAACACCACCACCACTACTCATTTATCTGTTGGTAGAGACAGACAGGAGACACCACCACTACTCATTTATCTGTTGGTAGAGACAGACAGGAGACAACACCACCACCACTACTCATTTATCTGTTGGTAGAGACAGACAGGAGACAACACCACCACCACTACTCATGTATCTGTTGGTAGAGACAGACAGGAGACACCACCACTACTCATTTATCTGTTGGTAGAGACAGACAGGAGACACCACCACCACCACTACTCATTTATCTGTTGGTAGAGACAGACAGGAGACACCACCACTACTCATCTATCTGTTGGTAGAGACAGACAGGAGACACCACCACCACCACTACTCATTTATCTGTTGGTAGAGACAGACAGGAGACACCACCACCACCACTACTCATTTATCTGTTGGTAGAGACAGACAGGAGACACCACCACCACCACTACTCATCTATCTGTTGGTAGAGACAGACAGGAGACACCACCACTACCACTACTCATTTATCTGTTGGTAGAGACAGACAGGAGACACCACCACTACTCATTTATCTGTTGGTAGAGACAGACAGGAGACACCACCACCACCACTACTCATCTATCTGTTGGTAGAGACAGACAGGAGACACCACCACCACCACTACTCATTTATCTGTTGGTAGAGACAGACAGGAGACACCACCACTACTCATTTATCTGTTGGTAGAGACAGACAGGAGACACCACCACTACTCATTTATCTGTTGGTAGAGACAGACAGGAGACACCACCACCACCACTACTCATTTATCTGTTGGTAGAGACAGACAGGAGACACCACCACCACCACTACTCATCTATCTGTTGGTAGAGACAGACAGGAGACACCACCACCACCACTACTCATTTATCTGTTGGTAGAGACAGACAGGAGACACCACCACCACCACTACTCATCTATCTGTTGGTAGAGACAGACAGGAGACAACACCACTACTCATTTATCTGTTGGTAGAGACAGACAGGAGACACCACCACTACTCATTTATCTGTTGGTAGAGACAGACAGGAGACACCACCACCACCACTACTCATTTATCTGTTGGTAGAGACAGACAGGAGACACCACCACCACCACTACTCATCTATCTGTTGGTAGAGACAGCCAGGAGACACCACCACCACCACTACTCATTTATCTGTTGGTAGAGACAGACAGGAGACACCACCACCACCACTACTCATCTATCTGTTGGTAGAGACAGACAGGAGACACCACCACCACCACTACTCATCTATCTGTTGGTAGAGACAGACAGGAGACACCACCACTACTCATCTATCTGTTGGTAGAGACAGACAGGAGACACCACCACTACCACTACTCATTTATCTGTTGGTAGAGACAGACAGGAGACACCACCACCACCACTACTCATTTATCTGTTGGTAGAGACAGATAGGAGACACCACCACCACCACTACTCATTTATCTGTTGGTAGAGACAGACAGGAGACACCACCACTACCACTACTCATTTATCTGTTGGTAGAGACAGATAGGAGACACCACCACCACCACTACTCATTTATCTGTTGGTAGAGACAGACAGGAGACACCACCACCACCACTACTCATTTATCTGTTGGTAGAGACAGACAGGAGACACCACCACTACTCATCTATCTGTTGGTAGAGACAGACAGGAGACACCACCACCACCACTACTCATTTATCTGTTGGTAGAGACAGACAGGAGACACCACCACTACTCATTTATCTGTTGGTAGAGACAGACAGGAGACACCACCACTACTCATTTATCTGTTGGTAGAGACAGACAGGAGACACCACCACCACCACTACTCATCTATCTGTTGGTAGAGACAGACAGGAGACACCACCACTACTCATTTATCTGTTGGTAGAGACAGACAGGAGACACCACCACTACTCATTTATCTGTTGGTAGAGACAGACAGGAGACACCACCACTACTCATTTATCTGTTGGTAGAGACAGACAGGAGACACCACCACCACCACTACTCATTTATCTGTTGGTAGAGACAGACAGGAGACAACACCACCACCACTACTCATTTATCTGTTGGTAGAGACAGACAGGAGACCCCACCACCACCACTACTCATTTATCTGTTGGTAGAGACAGACAGGAGACACCACCACCACCACTACTCATTTATCTGTTGGTAGAGACAGACAGGAAACACCACCACCACCACTACTCATTTATCTGTTGGTAGAGACAGACAGGAGACACCACCACTACCACTACTCATTTATCTGTTGGTAGAGACAGACAGGAGACACCACCACCACCACTACTCATTTATCTGTTGGTAGAGACAGACAGGAGACAACACCACCACCACTACTCATCTATCTGTTGGTAGAGACAGACAGGAGACACCACCACTACTCATCTATCTGTTGGTAGAGACAGACAGGAGACACCACCACCACCACTACTCATTTATCTGTTGGTAGAGACAGACAGGAGACACCACCACCACCACTACTCATTTATCTGTTGGTAGAGACAGACAGGAGACACCACCACTACCACTACTCATTTATCTGTTGGTAGAGACAGATAGGAGACACCACCACCACCACTACTCATTTATCTGTTGGTAGAGACAGACAGGAGACACCACCACTACCCATCTATCTGTTGGTAGAGACAGACAGGAGACACCACCACCACTACTCATTTATCTGTTGGTAGAGACAGACAGGAGACACCACCACCACCACTACTCATTTATCTGTTGGTAGAGACAGACAGGAGACACCACCACTACTCATTTATCTGTTGGTAGAGACAGACAGGAGACACCACCACTACTCATTTATCTGTTGGTAGAGACAGACAGGAGACACCACCACTACTCATTTATCTGTTGGTAGAGACAGACAGGAGACACCACCACCACCACTACTCATTTATCTGTTGGTAGAGACAGACAGGAGACACCACCACCACCACTACTCATTTATCTGTTGGTAGAGACAGACAGGAGACACCACCACCACCACTACTCATTTATCTGTTGGTAGAGACAGACAGGAGACACCACCAACACCACTACTCATTTATCTGGTGGTAGAGACAGACAGGAGACAACACCACCACCACTACTCATTTATCTGTTGGTAGAGACAGACAGGAGACACCACCACCACCACTACTCATTTATCTGTTGGTAGAGACAGACAGGAGACACCACCACCACCACTACTCATTTATCTGTTGGTAGAGACAGACAGGAGACACCACCACCACCACCACTACTCATTTATCTGTTGGTAGAGACAGACAGGAGACACCACCACCACCACTACTCATTTATCTGTTGGTAGAGACAGACAGGAGACACCACCACCACCACTACTCATTTATATGTTGGTAGAGACAGACAGGAGACACCACCACCACCACTACTCATTTATCTGTTGGTAGAGACAGACAGGAGACACCACCACCACCAGTACTCATTTATCTGTTGGTAGAGACAGACAGGAGACACCACCACCACCAGTACTCATTTATCTGTTGGTAGAGACAGACAGGAGACACCACCACCACCACTACTCATTTATCTGTTGGTAGAGACAGACAGGAGACAACACCACCACCACTACTCATTTATCTGTTGGTAGAGACAGACAGGAGACACCACCACCACCAGTACTCATTTATCTGTTGGTAGAGACAGACAGGAGACAACACCACCACCACTACTCATTTATCTGTTGGTAGAGACAGACAGGAGACAACACCACTACTCATTTATCTGTTGGTAGAGACAGACAGGAGACACCACCACCACCAGTACTCATTTATCTGTTGGTAGAGACAGACAGGAGACAACACCACCACCACTACTCATTTATCTGTTGGTAGAGACAGACAGGAGACAACACCACTACTCATTTATCTGTTGGTAGAGACAGACAGGAGACACCACCACCACCACTACTCATTTATCTGTTGGTAGAGACAGACAGGAGACAACACCACCACCACTACTCATTTATCTGTTGGTAGAGACAGACAGGAGACAACACCACCACCACTACTCATTTATCTGTTGGTAGAGACAGACAGGAGACAACACCACTACTCATTTATCTGTTGGTAGAGACAGACAGGAGACACCACCACCACCAGTACTCATTTATCTGTTGGTAGAGACAGACAGGAGACACCACCACCACCACTACTCATTTATCTGTTGGTAGAGACAGACAGGAGACACCACCACCACCACTACTCATGTATCTGTTGGTAGAGACAGACAGGAGACACCACCACCACCACTACTCATCTATCTGTTGGTAGAGACAGACAGGAGACACCACCACTACTCATCTATCTGTTGGTAGAGACAGACAGGAGACACCACCACCACCAGTACTCATTTATCTGTTGGTAGAGACAGACAGGAGACACCACCACTACTCATTTATCTGTTGGCTCCAGAGACAGATAGGTATACTGGATACCCACACACTGACCAGGCTCCAGTACCGTATACTGGATACCCACACACTGACCAGGCTCCAGTACCGTATACTGGATACCCACACACACACTGACCAGGCTCCAGTACCGTATACTGGATACCCACACACTGACCAGGCTCCAGTACCGTATACTGGATACCCACACACTGACCAGGCTCCAGTACCGTATACTGGATACCCACACACTGACCAGGCTCCAGTACCGTATACTGGATACCCACACACTGACCAGGCTCCAGTACCGTATACTGGATACCCACACACTGACCAGGCTCCAGTACCGTATACTGGATACCCACACACTGACCAGGCTCCAGTACCGTATACTGGATACCCACACACACTGACCAGGCTCCAGTACCGTATACTGGATACCCACACACACTGACCAGGCTCCAGTACCGTATACTGGATACCCACACACTGACCAGGCTCCAGTACCGTATACTGGATACCCACACACTGACCAGGCTCCAGTACCGTATACTGGATACCCACACACTGACCAGGCTCCAGTACCGTATACTGGATACCCACACACACACTGACCAGGCTCCAGTACCGTATACTGGATACCACACACACTGACCAGGCTCCAGTACCGTATACTGGATACCCACACACACTGACCAGGCTCCAGTACCGTATACTGGATACCCACACACACACTGACCAGGCTCCAGTACCGTATACTGGATACCCACACACACTGACCAGGCTCCAGTACCGTATACTGGATACCCACACACACTGACCAGGCTCCAGTACCGTATACTGGATACCACACACACTGACCAGGCTCCAGTACCGTATACTGGATACCCACACACACTGACCAGGCTCCAGTACCGTATACTGGATACCCACCACACACACTGACCAGGCTCCAGTACCGTATACTGGATACCCCACACACACTGACCAGGCTCCAGTACCGTATACTGGATACCACACACACTGACCAGGCTCCAGTACCGTATACTGGATACCCACACACACTGACCAGGCTCCAGTACCGTATACTGGATACACACACACACTGACCAGGCTCCAGTACCGTATACTGGATACCCACACACTGACCAGGCTCCAGTACCGTATACTGGATACCCACACACTGACCAGGCTCCAGTACCGTATACTGGATACCCACACACTGACCAGGCTCCAGTACCGTATACTGGATACCCACACACACACACACTGACCAGGCTCCAGTACCGTATACTGGGATACCCACACACACTGACCAGGCTCCAGTACCGTATACTGGATACCCACACACACTGACCAGGCTCCAGTACCGTATACTGGATACCCACACACACTGACCAGGCTCCAGTACCGTATACTGGATACCCACACACTGACCAGGCTCCAGTACCGTATACTGGATACCCACACACTGACCAGGCTCCAGTACCGTATACTGGATACCCACACACTGACCAGGCTCCAGTACCGTATACTGGATACCCACACACACTGACCAGGCTCCAGTACCGTATACTGGATACCCACACACACTGACCAGGCTCCAGTACCGTATACTGGATACCCACACACTGACCAGGCTCCAGTACCGTATACTGGATACCCACACACTGACCAGGCTCCAGTACCGTATACTGGATACCCACACACACTGACCAGGCTCCAGTACCGTATACTGGATACCCACACACACACACACTGACCAGGCTCCAGTACCGTATACTGGATACCCACACAGGCCTCTCTCTGAATCTGTCTCTCTCTATCACTCAATTCAATTTCAATTCAAGGGCTTTATTGGCATGGGAAACATGTGTTAACATTGCCAAAGCAAGTGAGGTAGACAACATACAAAGTGAATATATAAAGTGAAAAACAACAAAAATTAACAGTAAACATTACACATACAGAAGTTTAAAAACAGTAAAGACATTACAAATGTCATATTATATATATATACAATGTACAAATAGTTAAAGGACACAAGATAAAATGAATAAGCATAAATATGGGTTGTATTTACAATGGTGTTTGTTCTTCACTGGTTGCCCTTTTCTCATGGCAACAGGTCACAAATCTTGCTGCTGTGATGGCACACTGTGGAATTTCACCCAAA
>NC_060181.1:2325091-2342591 GCF_021184085.1 Oncorhynchus gorbuscha
GGTGTGCAATGATGGTTGCCAGGTGCGCAATGATGGTTGCCAGGTGTGCTCAATGTGGGTTGCCAGGACTGGTGGTTAGTACCCTGGCGACGTCGAGCTCCGGAGGGAGGGAATTGGCATGACAGCCTATATATGGAAAACAGTGTATTTGCCTGCTCTGTGGATTTGGATGAATTGTACTCGCTAAATGACCATGTTACCTAAATGACCATGTTACCTAAATGACCATGTTACCTAAATGTACCTAAATGACCATGTTACCTAAATGACCATGTTACCTACATGACCATGTTACCTAAATGTACCTAAATGACCATGTTACCTACATGACCATGTTACCTAAATGACCATGTTACCTAAATGACCATGTTACCTACCTAAATGACCATGTTACCTACATGACCATGTTACCTAAATGACCATGTTACCTAAATGTACCTAAATGACCATGTTACCTACATGACCATGTTACCTAAATGACCATGTTACCTAAATGACCATGTTACCTACATGACCATGTTACCTAATGTACCTAAATGACCATGTTACCTACATGACCATGTTACCTAAATGACCATGTTACCTAAATGACCATGTTACCTAAATGACCATGTTACCTACATGACCATGTTACCTAAATGTTACCTAAATGACCATGTTACCTACATGACCATGTTACCTAAATGTACCTAAATGACCATGTTACCTACATGACCATGTTACCTAAATGACCATGTTACCTACATGACCATGTTACCTAAATGACCATGTTACCTAAATGACCATGTTACCTAAATGACCATGTTACCTAAATGTACCTAAATGACCATGTTACCTAAATGTACCTAAATGACCATGTTACCTACATGACCATGTTACCTAAATGTACCTAAATGACCATGTTACCTACATGTACCTAAATGACCATGTTACCTACATGACCATGTTACCAACATGTACCTAAATGACCATGTTACCTATATGACCATGTTACCTACATGTACCTAAATGACCATGTTACCTAAATGACCATGTTACCTACATGTACCTAAATGACCATGTTACCTACATGGCCATGTTACCAACATGTACCTAAATGACCATGTTACCTAAATGACCATGTTACCTACATGTACCTAAATGACCATGTTACCTAAATGACCATGTTACCTACATGGCCATGTTACCAACATGTACCTAAATGACCATGTTACCTACATGTACCTAAATGACCATGTTACCTACATGTACCTAAATGACCATGTTACCTACATGTACCTAAATGACCATGTTACCTACATGTACCTAAATGACCATGTTACCTACATGTACCTAAATGAACATGTTACCTACATGTACCTAAATGACCATGTTACCTACATGTACCTAAATGACCATGTTACCTAAATGACCATGTTACCTACATGGCCATGTTACCAACATGTACCTAAATGACCATGTTACCTAAATGTACCTAAATGACCATGTTACCTACATGTACCTAAATGACCATGTTACCTACATGACCATGTTACCTAAATGACCATGTTACCTAAATGACCATGTTACCTACATGACCATGTTACCTAAATGTACCTAAATGACCATGTTACCTACATGACCATGTTACCTAAATGACCATGTTACCTAAATGACCATGTTACCTACATGACCATGTTACCTAAATGTACCTAAATGACCATGTTACCTACATGACCATGTTACCTACATGACCATGTTACCTAAATGACCATGTTACCTAAATGACCATGTTACCTACATGACCATGTTACCTAAATGTACCTAAATGACCATGTTACCTACATGACCATGTTACCTAAATGTACCTAAATGACCATGTTACCTACATGACCATGTTACCTAAATGACCATGTTACCTAAATGACCATGTTACCTAAATGACCATGTTACCTACATGTACCTAAATGACCATGTTACCTAAATGTACCTAAATGACCATGTTACCTACATGACCATGTTACCTAAATGTACCTAAATGACCATGTTACCTACATGTACCTAAATGACCATGTTACCTAAATGACCATGTTACAACATGTACCTAAATGACCATGTTACCTATATGACCATGTTACCTACATGTACCTAAATGACCATGTTACCTACATGACCATGTTACCTACATGTACCTAAATGACCATGTTACCTACATGACCATGTTACCTACATGTACCTAAATGACCATGTTACCTAAATGACCATGTTACCTACATGTACCTAAATGACCATGTTACCTAAATGACCATGTTACCTACATGACCATGTTACCATGACCATGTACCTAAATGACCATGTTACCTACATGTACCTAAATGACCATGTTACCTACATGTACCTAAATGACCATGTTACCTACATGTACCTAAATGACCATGTTACCTACATGTACCTAAATGACCATGTTACCTACATGTACCTAAATGACCATGTTACCTACATACCTACATGTACCTAAATGACCATGTTACCTAAATGACCATGTTACCTACATGACCATGTTACCAACATGTACCTAAATGACCATGTTACCTACACCTAAATGACCATGTTACCTACATGTACCTAAATGACCATGTTACCTAAATGACCATGTTACCTAAATGACCATGTACATACCTAATGACCATGACCATGTTACCTACATGACCATGTTACCTACATGTACCTAAATGACCATGTTACCTACATGTACCTAAATGACCATGTTACCTACATGGCCATGTTACCAACATGTACCTAAATGACCATGTTACCTACATGACCATGTTACCTACATGTACCTAAATGACCATGTTACCTACATGTACCTAAATGACCATGTTACCATACATGTACCTATATGACCATGTTAAATACATGTACCTAAATGACCATGTTACCTACATGACCATGTACCTATATGACCATGTTACCTAAATGACCATGTTACCTACATGACCATGTTACCAACATGTACCTAAATGACCATGTTACCTACATGTACCTAAATGACCATGTTACCTACATGTACCTAATGACCATGTTACCATGACCATGTTACCTAAATGACCATGTTACCTACATGTACCTAAATGACCATGTTACCTACATGTACCTAAATGACCATGTTACCTAAATGACCATGTTACCATGACCATGTTACCATGACATGTACCTAAATGACCATGTTACCTAAATGACCATACATGTACCTAAATGACCATGTTACCTAAATGACCATGTTACCTACATGACCTAAATGACCATGTTACCTAAATGACCATGTTATACATGTACCTAAATGACCATGTTACCTAAATGACCATGTTACCTATATGACCATGTTACTACATGTACCTAAATGACCATGTTACCTAAATGACCATGTTACCTAAATGACCATGTTACCTAAATGACCATGTTACCTAAATGACCATGTTACCTAAATGACCATGTTACCTACATGTACCTAAATGACCATGTTACCTACATGTACCTAAATGACCATGTTACCTACATGTACCTAAATGACCATGTTACCTACATGGCCATGTTACCAACATGTACCTAAATGACCATGTTACCTACATGTACCTAAATGACCATGTTACCTAAATGACCATGTTACCTAAATGACCATGTTACCCACATGTACCTAAATGACCATGTTACCTACATGTACCTAAATGACCATGTTACCTACATGTACCTAAATGACCATGTTACCTACATGGCCATGTTACATGACATGTTACATAAATGACCATGTTACATGTACCTAAATGACCATGTTACCTAAATGACCATGTTACCTAAATGACCATGTTACCTACATGTACCTAAATGACCATGTTACCTAAATGACCATGTTACCTAAATGACCATGTTACCTACATGTACCATGTTACCATGTACCTAAATGACCATGTTACCTACATGACCATGTTACCTACATGTACCTAAATGACCATGTTACCTGACCATGTACCTAAATGACCATGTTACCTAAATGACCATGTTACCTAAATGACCATGTTACCTAAATGACCATGTACCTAAATGACCATGTTACCTACATGTACCTAAATGACCATGTTACCTACATGTACCTAAATGACCATGTTACCTAAATGACCATGTTACCTAAATGACCATGTTACCCACATGTACCTAAATGACCATGTTACCCACATGTACCTAAATGACCATGTTACCTACATGTACCTATATGACCATGTTACCCACATGTACCTAAATGACCATGTTACCTACATGTACCTAAATGACCATGTTACCCACATGTACCTAAATGACCATGTTACCCACATGTACCTAAATGACCATGTTACCTACATGGCCATGTTACCCACATGTACCTAAATGACCATGTTACCTACATGTACCTAAATGACCATGTTACCTAAATGACCATGTTACCTACATGTACCTAAATGACCATGTTACCTAAATGACCATGTTACCTACATGTACCTAAATGACCATGTTACCTAAATGACCATGTTACCTAAATGACCATGTTACCTAAATGACCATGTTACCTACATGTACCTAAATGACCATGTTACCTACATGTACCTAAATGACCATGTTACCTACATGTACCTAAATGACCATGTTACCCCATGTTACCTAAATGACCATGTTACCTACATGTACCTAAATGACCATGTTACCTAAATGACCATGTTACCTAAATGACCATGTTACCTACATGTACCTAAATGACCATGTTACCTAAATGACCATGTTACCTAAATGACCATGTTACCTACATGTACCTAAATGACCATGTTACCTAAATGACCATGTTACCAACATGTACATAAATGACCATGTTACCTACATGTATCTAAATGACCATGTTACCTATATGACCATGTTACCTACATGTACCTAAATGACCATGTTACCTAAATGACCATGTTACCCACATGTACCTAAATGACCATGTTACCTAAATGACCATGTTACCCAAATGACCATGTTACCCACATGTACCTAAATGACCATGTTACCTACATGTACCTAAATGACCATGTTACCTACATGTACCTAAATGACCATGTTACCTACATGACCATGTTACCAACATGTACATAAATGACCATGTTACCTACATGTACCTAAATGACCATGTTACCTATATGACCATGTTACCTACATGTACCTAAATGACCATGTTACCTAAATGACCATGTTACCTACATGACCATGTTACCAACATGTACCTAAATGACCATGTTACCTACATGTACCTAAATGACCATGTTACCTAAATGACCATGTTACCTAAATGACCATGTTACCCACATGTACCTAAATGACCATGTTACCTACATGTACCTAAATGACCATGTTACCTAAATGACCATGTTACCTAAATGACCATGTTACCTAAATGACCATGTTACCTAAATGACCATGTTACCATGTTACCTAAATGACCATGTTACCTACATGTACCTAAATGACCATGTTACCTACATGGCCATGTTACCAACATGTACATAAATGACCATGTTACCTACATGTACCTAAATGACCATGTTACCTAAATGACCATGTTACCTAAATGACCATGTTACCCACATGTACCTAAATGACCATGTTACCTACATGTACCTAAATGACCATGTTACCCACATGTACCTAAATGACCATGTTACCTACATGTACCTAAATGACCATGTTACCTACATGTACCTAAATGACCATGTTACCTACATGTACCTAAATGACCATGTTACCTACATGACCATGTTACCAACATGTACCTAAATGACCATGTTACCTACATGTATCTAAATGACCATGTTACCTATATGACCATGTTACCTAAATGACCATGTTACCTAAATGACCATGTTACCTAAATGACCATGTTACCTAAATGACCATGTTACCTACATGTACCTAAATGACCATGTTACCTAAATGACCATGTTAGCTACATGTACCTAAATGACCATGTTGCCTATATGTACCTAAATGACCATGTTACCTACATGACCATGTTACCTACATGTACCTAAATGACCATGTTACCTATATGTACCTAAATGACCATGTTACCTACATGTACCTAAATGACCATGTTACCTAGATGACCATGTTACCTACATGTACCTAAATGACCATGTTACCTACATGTACCTAAATGACCATGTTACCTACATGACCATGTTACCTAAATGTACCTAAATGACCATGTACCTAAATGACCATGTTACCTACATGACCATGTTACCTACATGACCATGTTACCTATATGTACCTAAATGACCATGTTACCTATATGACCATGTTACATACATGTACCTAAATGACCATGTTACCTAAATGACCATGTTACCCACATGTACCTAAATGACCATGTTACCTACATGACCATGTTACATACATGTACCTAAATGACCATGTTACCTACATGACCATGTTACCTAAATGACCATGTTACCTACATGTACCTAAAACAGTGTATTCCTCCTCTGTGTCTCCAGATCACACTGAGAAGTGCTCCACTATGCCCGACTCACCTGCGGATGTGAAAACACAATCCAGGTTAACTCCAACCACCATGCCTCCTCCTCCTCCAACCACCCAGGGAGCCCCTCGAACCAGCTCCTTCACACCTACTACATGTAAGTACTGACACACACACACACACACACACACACACACACACACACACACACACACACACACACACACACACACACACACACACACACACACACACACACACAAACACAAACACACACACACACACACAGGGATACAGACAGACGGACAGACGGACTGACGGACGGACGGACGGACACAGACAGGGACGGGCGGGCGGGCGGGCGGGCGGGCGGGCGGACAGACAGACAGACAGTGTGTAACTCTAGTGTTATTTTATTGTTGTGTTTAACCCTAGTGTTGTTTTCTACACAAAAAAATAATAATAATAGTTTTTCATTGAATCATAAACTATTCAGTCAAATCCAATCACTTTTTTAATACTGTGTTGTGTTGGACCTTTTGTTATTTTCTCCATCTTCTTTGTGTCTCTAGTAACCAACGGCAACAACAGCCACTCCCCCACGGCGTTGAACGGAGCGCCTTCGCCACCAAATGGCTTCAGCAACGGCCCTAGCTCCTCCTGCTCTTCCTCGCTGGCCAATAAGCAACTCCCTCCAGCGTGTGGCGCCCGGCAGCTCAGCAAGCTGAAACGCTTCCTCACCACACTACAGCAGTTCGGCAACGACATCTCGCCTGAGATCGGAGAACGCGTCCGCACTCTGGTGCTGGGGCTGGTGGTGAGTCTGTAAACCAGGGGTTCCAAAATGTGTTCCTGTGCCCCCTCACCCTCCACGTTCAGATAAACACTATCTCCTCACCCTCCATGTTCAGATAAACACTATCTCCTCACCCTCCACGTTCAGATAAACACTATCTCCTCACCCTCCACGTTCAGATAAACACTATCTCCTCACCCTCTGCGTTCAGATAAACACTATCTCCTCACCCTCCGTGTTCAGATAAACACTATCTCCCCATCCTCCACGTTCAGATAAACACAGGTGTGGGTCTATGCTGTGCATACATGGTACATACATTACATGCCACGGTTATCTAGAGACACAGTTGTATGTATGGTAAAAGACTGGCATGTGATGGCACTATATACCCTTTTGACCAGAGCACTATGGTCTTCTGATGTTAGTGGTGGTAACACACATTGTATTGAATAGAAGCAGTACCTAAACTAGCTCTGCCTGCCAGTTCTTAGACTTTTACTCTCTCCATATGTCTTCCATTAAACTAAAATCATTCAATCCCTGACAGGACATAGTTAGCTTCCAATAACTTATTATCATATAATGTATTCCATATGTCTTCAGGTCTCTCTCACTGTGTCTCTCTCTCTCTCACTGTGTCTCTCTCTCTCTCTCTCTCACTGTGTCTCTCTCTTTCGCTCTCTCTTTCTCCCTGTCTCTCTGTCTCTCTCTCTTTCTCTCTCTCTCTCTCATTCGCTCTCTCTTTCTCCCTGTCTCTCTCTCTCTCTCTCTCTCTCTCTCTCTCTCTCTCTCTCTCTCTCTCTCTCTCTCTCTCTCTCTCTCTCTCTCTCTCTCTCTCTGTCTCTCTCTCTCTCTCTCTCTCTCTCTCTCTCTCTCTCTCTCTCTCTCTCTCTCTCTCTCTCTCTGTCTCTCTGTCTCTCTCTCTCTCTCTCTCTCTCTCTCTCTCTCTCTCTCTCTCTCTCTCTCTCTCTGTCTCTCTGTATTTATGTCTCTCTGTCCCTCTCTCTCTCTCTGTCTCTCTGTCTCTCTGTCCCTCTCTCTCTCTCTGTCTCTCTGTGTCTCTGTCTCTCTCTCTCTGTCTCTCTCTCTCTGTCTCTCTCTCTCTGTCTCTCTGTTTCTCTCTCTGTGTGTCTCTCTCTTTCGCTCTCTTTTTCTCTCTGTCTCTCTATCTTTACTCTGACCTAGAATTCAACGTTAACCATAGAGGAATTCCACTCCAAGTTGCAAGAAGCGACCAACTTCCCTCTCCGACCTTTTGTCATCCCGTTCCTGAAGGTAAGTCGTATTTCACAAGGAGGGACGACAGACACACAGCCAGATCTGGAAACCATTTAACCAGCCGCAGAGCTGAGACGCAGATGTGTATATTTCGTTAGTCTGTTTTTCATTCCTTCATTCCTTGGATGGAAGAAGGCCTAGAAGCATTGAATTTCCAGTTCTATTGGACCTCATTTCATTTTCATGGATTTATTTTTTCAATCTCTCTTTATTCAGGATTTTAAGTGGAAAGATAATTTGGCCTAGTGAAATATCATGAGTCTAGTTGAGGGGGGGTCTGGACTGGTCTGACCCCCTGTCTCTCCCTGGTCACTCTATTCTAGTCTGTTGGGCATCTATTGTTTGGTGAGCATCCCAAATAGCACCATATTCCCTATTCAGTGCACTACTTCTGGTACCCTATTCCACATGGGCTCTGGTCAAAAGTAGTGCACTAAGTAGGGAATAGGTGCAATTTGGGACGCAGATTTAGCTTTGTTGTTGTTTTTCTCCATGAGCACAGAAACATGAACAGCCTGGTCCCTCTGTATCCATCCACTAATGATTCAACATCAGGCTCTACTATACTATATTATATTATATATACTATATTGTATACTAGTATACTGATTTATAGGGGTCAGGTAGAACCAACTCAACACTTAACCAAGACTTCCTTTATTTTGTCCTTCTCTCTCTGTCACCGCTCTGTCTTTCTCTCTATTTTTCTTTCTCTCTTTCCTCACCAGTTCCCCCTTTCACTCAATTAAATTCAATTTCAATTCACTGACGTTAACAATGTACAATGTATATGGAGATTTACAATATTAACATAAATACTCCTATTAATCAATGTTGTCAACGGGACAACAGTAGCAACAATAATAATAATAATAATAATAATAATAATAATAATAATAATAATAATAATAAGTATAAATAACCAGTGCCTTGCAAAAGTATTCACTTGGCATTTTTCCTATTTTGTTGCATTAAAACCTGTAATTTAAATAGATTTTTATTTGGATGTAATGGACATACACTTCACAGAGCTGGGTTTTACGGAAGAAACGGCCAGAAAAAATAAGCAAACATGTTTGGTGTTTGCCACAAGGCATGTGGGAGACTCCCCAAACATATGGAAGAAGGTACTCTGGTCAGATGAGACTAGAATGTAGCTTTTTGGCCATCAAGGAAATGCTATGGCTGGCGCAAACCCAACACCTCTCATCACCCCAAGAACACCATCCCTACAGTAAAGCATGGTGGTGGTAGCATCATGCTGTGGGGATGTTTTTCATCTGCAGGGACTGGGACACTGAATTGAAGGAATGTTCGGTAGAGGCTGTTTAGAAGCCTCTTGGACCGAGACTTGGCGCTCCAGTACCACTTGCCTTGCAGTAGCAGAAAGAACAGTCTATGACTGGGGTGGCTGGAGTCTTTGACCATTTTTAGGGCCTTACTCTGACACCACCTGGTATATAGGGCCTGATGTACTGGTCCGTACCCTCTGTAGTGCCTTGCCGTCGGAGGCTGAGCAAAACCAGGCAATGACGCAAACAGTCAGGATGCTCTCGATGGTGCAGCTGCAGATCTTTTTGAGGATCTGAGAACCCATGCCAAATCTTTTCAGTCTCCTGAGGGGGAATAGGTTTGGTTATGCCCTCTTCCCGACTGTCTTGGTGTGTTTGGACCATGTTAGGTTGTTGATGATGTGGACCATGTTAGTTTGTCAGCCCCGTCGATGAGGATGGGGCCGTGCTCAGTCTTCCCTATCGGCTGTCTCATCGTTGTCGGTGATCATGCCTACCACTGTTGTGTCGTCGGAAAACTTAACGATGGTGTTGGAGTCGAGCCTGGCCGTGCAGTCATGAGTGAACAGGGGGTACAGGAGTGGACTGAGCATGCACCCCTGGGGATCTCCAGTGTTGAGGATCAGCGTGGCAGATGTGTTGTTACCTACCCTTACCATCTGGGGGGCGACCCGTCAGGAAGTCCAGGATCCAGTTGCAGAGGGAGATGTTTAGTCCCAGGGTCCTTAGCTTAGTGATGAGCTTTGAGGGCTATATGGTGCTAACGCGTTGAGCTGTAGTCAATGAACAGCATTCTCACAGAGGTGTTCCTTTTGTCCAAGTGGGAAAGGTCCAGTGTGGAGTGCAATAGAGATTGTATCATCTGTGGATCTGTTGGGGCGGTATACAAAATTGAAGTGGGTCTAGGGTTTATGGTATAAGGTTGTTGATGTGACCAGCCTTTCAAAGCACTTCATGGCTACCGACGAAATTACACGTCCGGGTAATCCGTCTGGCCCTACAGCCTTGTTAATGTTGATGTTAATGTTGATGTTAATGTTGATGTTAATGTTGATGTTAATGTTGACTTGTTTAAAGGTCGTATCTTTATGTATTATTATTATATATTATCATATATGGATCACACAGTCGTACAGAACAGCTGATAATCATCAATCAAACGTATTTATAAATTCATGCACTCTTCATGCGTGCTTCAGTGTTGCTTGCTTCAGTGTCGCGTGCTTCAGTGTTGCTTGCTTCAGTGTCGCGTGCTTCAGTGTTGCTTGCTTCAGTGTCGTGCTTCAGTGTTGTGCTTCAGTGTTGCTTGCTTCAGTGTCGCGTGCTTCAGTGTTGCTTGCTTCAGTGTCGCGTGCTTCAGTGTTGCTTGCTTCAGTGTCGCGTGCTTCAGTGTTGCTTGCTTCAGTGTCGCGTGCTTCAGTGTTGCTTGCTTCAGTGTTGCTTGCTTCAGTGTTGCTTGCTTCAGTGTCACGTGCTTCAGTGTTGCTTGCTTCAGTGTTGCGTGCTTCAGTGTTGCTTGCTTCGAAGCGAGCGTAGAAGTAATTTGCTCGTCTGAAGTAATGGTCGAGCTAAATTGTAATTACATTTGTGTTTCACTGTTTTCCTTTTATGATGACAAAGGGCCACAAATCTTGCTGCTGTGAAACACTGCGGCATTTCACCTAACAGATATGGGAGTTTATCCATGTTTGATTTGTTTTCAAATTCTTTGTGTGGTCTGTGGGAAATATGTGTCTCTAATGTGGTCATATATTTGACAGGTTAGGTTAGGAAGTGCAGCTCAGTTTCCACCTCACTGTTTTTGGACATATGGCCTACTTGCCTGTACAATCATTGATTTTCCTCTCTCTTTCTCTCTCTCTCTCTCTCTCTCTCTCTCTCTCTCTCTCTCTCTCTCTCTCTCTCTCTCTCTCTCTCTCTCTCTCTCTCTCTCTCTCTCTCTCTCTCTCTCTCTCTCTCTCTCTCTCTCTCTCTCTCTCTCTCTCTCTCTCTCTCTCTCTCTCTCTCTCTCTCTCTCTCTCTCTCTCTCTCTCTCTCTCTCTCTCTCTCTCTCTCTCTCATATCTCCATATCTTCAGCCATATGGTTGGGAGTCAGTAGGGAGTGTTGGAAATGAACACGTTTCTCTCTCTCTCCGTCTACCGGGCATTTAATGCCAAAGACCATATGGCAGGGAGTGGTGAGCGGGAACAGGGCTTTTATAGGTGTCTGATAGAGATGGAAGAGACCTGAGCGCAGCTGCAACAATGTGCATTAGGTTGGCTGGGGGTTTTCATCCGGCTAATGTCACCCGGCGACCCTCTCCTCCCCCCTTCAATCCCCCCTGCTTAGAAGAGAGAGATAGAGGGAGAAAGGGAGAGAGAGAGACAGAGAGAGAGGGAGAGATAGAGGATAATGGTTGGGTACTCTTCGGGTATAGGATAATGGTCGGGTACTCTTCAGATAGAGGGTAATGGTTTAGGTCCTCTCGTCAGATAGAGGATAATGGTTTGGGTCATCTCTTCAGATGGATAATGGTTTGGGTCATCTCTTCAGATAGAGGGTAATGGTTGGGTACTCTTCAGATAGAGGATAATGATTGGGTCATCTCTTCAGATAGAGGTTAATGGTTTGGGTCATCTCTTCAGATAGAGGATAATGATTGCTTCCTCTCTTCAGATAGAGGATAATGATTGGTTCCTCTTTTCAGATAGAGGATAATGATTGGTTCCTCTCTTCAGATAGAGGATAATGATTGGTTTCTCTCTTCAGATAGAGGATAATGGTTGGGTCATCTCTTCAGATAGAGGATAATGGTTGGGTACTCTTCAGATAGAGGATAATGTTTGGGTACTCTTCAGATAGAGGATAATGGTTGGGTACTCTCTTCAGATAGAGGGTAATGGTTGGGTACTCTTCAGATAGAGGATAATGGTTGGGTACTCTTCAGATAGAGGGTAATGGTTGGGTACTCTTCAGATAGAGGATAATGGTTGGGTACTCTTCAGATATAGGATAATGGTTGGGTACTCTTCAGATATAGGATAATGGTTGGGTACTCTTCAGATAGAGTATAATGGTGGGGTACTCTTTAGATATAGGATGATGGTTGGGTACTCTTCAGATAGAGGATAATGGTTGGGTACTCTTCAGATATAGGATAATGGTTGGGTACTCTTCAGATAGAGGATAATGGTTGGGTATTCTCTTCAGATAGAGGGTAATGGTTGGGTACTCTTCAGATAGAGGATAATGGTTGGGTACTCTTCAGATAGAGGGTAATGGTTTAGGTCCTCTCGTCAGATAGAGGATACTGGTTGGGTAATCTCTTCAGATAGAGGGTAATGGTTTGGGTCATCTCTTCAGATAGAGGATAATGGATGGGTCATCTCTTCAGATAGAGGGTAATGGTTGGGTACTCTTCAGATAGAGGATAATGGTTGGGTACTCTTCAGATAGAGGGTAATGGTTGGGTACTCTTCAGATGGAGGGTAATGGTTTGGGTCCTGTCTTCAGATAGAGCGTAATGGTTTGGGTCCTGTCTTCAGATAGAGGGTAATGGTTTGGGTCCTGTCTTCAGATAGAGGGTAATGGTTTGGGTCCTGTCTTCAGATAGAGGGTAATGGTTTGGGTCCTGTCTTCAGATAGAGGGTAATGGTTGGGTACTCTCTTCAGATAGAGGGTAATGGTTTGGGTACTCTCTTCAGATAGAAGGTAATGGTTTGGGTCCTGTCTTCAGATAGAGGGTAATGGTTGGGTACTCTCTTCAGATAGAGGGTAATGGTTTGGGTCCTATCTTCAGATAGAGGGTAATGGTTGGGTACTCTCTTCAGATAGAGGGTAATGGTTTGGGTCCTGTCTTCAGATAGAGGGTAATGGTTTGGGTCCTGTCTTCAGATAGAGGGTAATGGTTGGGTACTCTTCAGATGGAGGGTAATGGTTTGGGTACTCTCTTCAGATAGAGGGTAATGGTTTGGGTACTCTCTTCAGATAGAGGATAATGATTGGTTCCTCTCTTCAGATAGAGGATAATGATTGGGTACTCTCTTCAGATAGAGGGTAATGGTTTGGGTCATCTCTTCAGATAGAGGATAATGGTTGGGTACTCTTCAGATAGAGGGTAATGGTGTGGGTACTCTCTTCGGATAGAGGGTAATGGTTTGGGTCATCTCTTCAGATAGAGGGTAATGGTTTGGGTACTCTCTTCAGATAGAGGGTAATGGTTTGGATCATCTCTTCAGATAGAGGATAATGGTTTGGGTCATCTCTTCAGATAGAGGGTAATGGTTTAGGTCCTATATTCAGATAGAGGGTAATGGTTTGGGCCATCTCTTCAGATAGAGGGTAATGGTTTGGGACCTGTCTTCAGATAGAGGGTAATGGTTTAGGTCCGCTCTTCAGATAGAGGATAATGGTTTGGGTACTCTCTTCAGATAGAGGATAATGGTTTGGGTAATCTCTTCAGATAGAGGATAATGGTTTGGGTCATCTCTTCAGATAGAGGATAATGATTGGTTCCTCTCTTCAGATAGAGGATAATGATTGGTTCCTCTCTTCAGATAGAGGATAATGATTGGTTCCTCTCTTCAGATAGAGGATAATGATTGGTTCCTCTCTTCAGATAGAGGATAATGATTGGGTACTCTCTTCAGATAGAGGATAATGATTGGGTACTCTCTTCAGATAGAGGATAATGATTGGGTACTCTCTTCAGATAGAGGATAATGATTGGTTCCTCTCTTCAGATAGAAGATAATGATTGGGTACTCTCTTCAGATAGAGGATAATGATTGGGTACTCTCTTCAGATAGAGGATAATGATTGGCTCCTCTCTTCAGATAGAGGATAATGATTGGGTACTCTCTTCAGATAGAGGATATATGTTTGAGAGACACAGAGACCACATTTAGATATATCTCTAAATAATAGTCACTATTTCCATGTAGTATGTCAGATGATGCCAGGTAATATACAGTTTTGTGTTGTGTACTGTCTGTCAGTCAGCCCCCCAGCAGTTCCCGATCGTGACCACTGTCTTTCCCTCTACAGGCCAACCTGCCACTCCTACAGCGGGAGCTGCTGCACTGTGCCCGTCTGGCCAAGCAGAACCCAGCTCAGTACCTGGCACAACACGAACAGCTCCTCCTGGACACCTCCTCTACCACCTCCCCCGTCGACTCCTCAGAACTACTCCTAGACCTCAACGACAACGGCAAGAGGAGAACACCTGACAGGTGAGGTTGATGTCTGCTGGCTCTAGAGGAGAACACCTGACAGGTGAGGTAGGGGTTGATGTCTGCTGGCTCTAGAGGAGAACACCTGACAGGTGAGGTTGATGTCTGCTGGCTCTAGAGGAGAACACCTGACAGGTGAGGTAGGGGTTGATGTCTGCTGGCTCTAGAGGAGAACACCTGACAGGTGAGGTAGGGGTTGATGTCTGCTGGCTCTAGAGGAGAACACCTGACAGGTGAGGTAGGGGTTGATGTCTGCTGGCTCTAGAGGAGAACACCTGACAGGTGAGGTAGGGGTTGATGTCTGCTGGCTCTAGAGGAGAACACCTGACAGGTGATGTCTGGCTCTGAACACCTCTGATGTCTGCTGGCTCTAGAGGAGAACACCTGACAGGTGAGGTTGGTGTCTGCTGGCTCTAGAGGAGGACACCTGACAGGTGAGGTAGGGGTTGATCCCTGCTGGCTCTAGAGGAGGACACCTGACAGGTGGGGTAGGGGTTGATCCCTGCTGGCTCTAGAGGTTTCTCTGTATCAGTTGTTGTTGAGTGGAAAGTTTCAGCAATAATTGTAGAATAATTGAAGTGAATAAAACGTGTATTTATTATTACAAGTCAAACCAACAACTCTCTACTATAAGTTAACATTAGAGTTTGGATGAGATATCTTCCCAATTAAAACATGAAACCGAGCACCCATTCTCATCGACGGGGCTGCGGTGCAGCCAGTTGAGAGCTCCTTGGTGTTCACATCAACAAACTAACATGGTCCAAGCACACCATGACAGTCGTGAAGTGGGCACGACAAAACCTATTCCCCCTCAGGAGCCTAAAAAGATTTGGCATGGGTCCTCAGATCCTCAAAAGATTCTACAGCTGCACCATCGAGAGCATCCTGACTGGTTACATCACTGCCTGGTATGGCAACTGCTCGGCCTCCGACCGCAAGGCACTACAGAGGGTAATGTGTACGGCCCAGTACATCACTGGGGCCAAGCTTCCTGCCATCCAGGACCTCTAGACCAGGCGGTGTCAGAGGAAGGCTCTAAAAACTGTCGAAGACTCCAACACCTTGTCATAGACTGTTCTCTCTGCTGCCGAGTGGAAAGTGGTACCGGAGCGCCAAGGTCCAAAAGGCTTCTAAACAGCTTCTAATCCCCAAGCCATAAGACTCCTGAACATCTAATCAAATCGCTACTCAGACTATGTAGTCACTTTATTAACTCTACCCACATGTACATATTACCTCGACTAACCGGTGCCCCCGTCCATTGACTCTGTACCGGTACCCCCCCTGTTTACAGCCTCGCTATTGTTATTTTACTGCTGCTCTTGAATTATTTGTTACTTTTATTTCTTATTTTTTTAAGCATTTCACTATATGGTCTACACCTATTGTATTTGGCGCACTTGACTAATGAAATTTGATTTGATTTGAGAGACAGAGAGAGAGAGACAGAGTTAGGATCCTGAAACCAGTTAACCCTCCAGACCAGTAGAAGGAGGGCAGAGTTAGGATCCTGAAACCAGTTAAACCCTCCGGACCAGTAGAAGGAGGGCAGAGTTAGGATCCTGAAACCAGTTAAACCCTCCAGACCAGTAGAAGGAGGGCAGAGTTAGGATCCTGAAACCAGTTAAACCCTCCAGACCAGCGGTCTGTTTCAAAAAGAGAGTATAAGATACCAGCCGTATGTCAGTGTGCTGCGGCAGGCAGTGTGTGTGTGTGTGTGTGTGTGTGTGTGTGTGTGTGTGTGTGTGTGTGTGTGTGTGTGTGTGTGTGTGTGTGTGTGTGTGTGTGTGTGTGTGTGTGTGTGTGTGTGTGTGTGTGTGTGTGTGTGTGTGTGTGTGTGTGTGTGTGTGTGTGTGTGTGACCAGAGCCCTATGGGACCATATTCCCTATATAGTGCACTACTTTAGACCAGAGGCCTATGGCACCCTATTCCCTATATAGTACACTACTTTAGATCAGAGCCCTATGGCACCATATTCCCTATATAGTGCACTACTTTAGCCCAGGGCCCTATGGCACCCTATTCCCTATATAGTGCACTACTTTAGACCAGAGCCCTATGGAACCCTATTCCCTATATAGTGCACTACTTTAGACCAGAGCCATTAGGATTCTTATCAATGGGGTCTGATCTAAAGTAGTGCACTATATAGGGAATAGGGTTCCATAGGGCTCTGGTCTAAAGTAGTGCACTATATAGGGAATAGGGTTCTATAGGGCTCTGGTCTAAAGTAGTCTGTTGTCTGTCGTTGTGCCCTTGAGCAAGGCACTTAGTGTGGCAGTCCCCCCCCCCCCTCTCTCTTTAAAGCCTCTGTGTGTGTTTGTTTTTCAGAGGGGTTGGGTTAAAAGCGGAAGTCAAATTTCCTTTGTGGTCATAACTTGAGTTATCA
>NC_060181.1:2345091-2350091 GCF_021184085.1 Oncorhynchus gorbuscha
TCCCTCTCCTCCTCCTCCTCCTCCTCCTCCTCCTCCTCCTCCTCCTCCTCCTCCTCCTCCTCCTCCTCCTCCTCCTCCCCTCCTCCTCCTCCTCCTCCTCCTCCTCCTCCTCCTCCTCCTCCCTCCTCCTCCTCCTCCTCCTCCTCCTCCTCCTCCTCCTCCTCCTCCTCCTCCTCCTCCTCCTCCTCCTCCCCTCCTCCTCCTCCTCCTCCTCCTCTCTGTTCCCTCTCCTCCTCCTCCTCCTCTCTGTCCCTCTCCTCCTCCTCCTCCTCCTCTCTGTTCCCTCTCTCCTCCTCCTCCTCCTCCTCTCTGTCCCCTCCTCCTCCTCCTCTCTGTCCCCTCTCCTCCTCTGTTCCCCTCCATCTCCTCCTCCTCCTCCTCCTCCTCCTCCTCTCTGTTCCCTCCCCCTCTCCTCCTTCTCCTCTCTGTCCCCTCTCCTCCTCTCTGTCCCCTCTCCTCCTCCAGAACCAAAGTGAATGGCTTCGACAGGGATGGCCCCCTGCACCTGGAGACCTCCAGTAAGAGACTCTGTACGATCAGCCCGGCAGGCCAACGGTTCAGCCCCTCCAACGGTCTCTCCTACCAACCTAACGGCCTGGCCCATGGACACCCCACGCCACCCCCTCCCCCGCCCCCACAGCACTACCGGCTGGACGACATGGCCATCACACACCATTACAGAGACTCACCACACTACCGACACCCCAACCACAACCACCGCGAGCTCAGGGAGAGACCACGGCCACTGGGTAAGGACAGGAGGAGAAGAGTTGGAAGGAAGGAAGGAAGGAAGGAAGGAAGGAAGGAAGGAAGGAAGGAAGGAAGGAAGGAAGGAAGGAAGGAAGGAAGGAAGGAAGGGGGAGGGATGGGGAAGAAAGAGGAGGAAAGGGAATTTTGAGAAGCACAGAGGAGGAGAGGGAAGGGACAGAGGGAGGACTGAGCAGGAGAGGTAAGGGACAGAGGGAGGACTGAGCAGGAGAGGTAAGGGACAGAGGGAGGACTGAGCAGGAGAGGTACGGGACAGAGGGAGGACTGAGCAGAAGAGGGAAGTGACCGAGGGAGGACTGAGCAGGAGAGGTAAGGGACAGAGGGAGGACTGAGCAGGAGAGGTAAGGGACAGAGGAGGACTGAGCAGGAGAGGGAAGGGACCGAGGGAGGACTGAGCAGGAGAGGGAAGGGACAGAGGAAGGACTGAGGGTGAAAGACATGCTGACTAGACCACGTGGTGATTTTGTTCATCCACACCAGATGAAATCGAGACACGCAGGTTGAAATATCAAAACGAACTCTGAACAAACTATATTCATTTGGGGACAGGTTGAAATGCATGAAACGTTCATGGCCATTTTGCTGTTGCTAGGGACTTTAGTCCTGGGATATAAACATTGGGTTGTCATTTTACCTGAAATGCACAAGGTCCTCTACTCTGACAATTCATCCACAGATAAAAGGGTTAACAGAGTTTTTTCTAGTAATCTCTCCCCCTTCAGTCTGCTTCTTCTTCTGTGGACTTTATATGGCGGTTGGCAACCAACGTTAAGGTGCGTTACCACCGAATGGACTGGAGGACCTCAGTTCAGCTTTCAATCACCCACGTGGGTATATACTCCTACAGACCAATGAGATGGCGGAACGTGGGGTATATACTCCTACAAACCAATGAGATGGCGGCACTTGGGGTATATTCTCCCACAAACCAATGAGATGGCAGAGCAGAGTCCCTGCCCATCTTCCCCCTGAAGCTAGGACAGGAGAGTCCCTGCCCATCTTCCCCCTGAAGCTAGGACAGCAGAGTCCCTGTCCATCTTCCCCCTGATGTTAGGACAGCAGAGTCCCTGTCCATCTTCCCCTGATGCTAGGACAGCAGAGTCCCTGTCCATCTTCCCCTGATGCTAGGACAGCAGAGTCCCTGTCCATCTTCCCCTGATGCTAGGACAGCAGAGTCCCTGTCCATCTTCCCCTGAAGCTAGGACCCCTGTCCATCTTCCCCTGATGTTAGGACAGCAGAGTCCCTGTCCATCTTCCCCCTGATGCTAGGACAGCAGAGTCCCTGTCCATCTTCCCCCTGAAGCTAGGACAGCAGAGTCCCTGTCCATCTTCCCCCTGATGCTAGGACAGCAGAGTGAAGCTAGGACAGCAGAGTCCCTGTCCATCTTCCCCCTGATGTTAGGACAGCAGAGTCCCTATCCATCTTCCCCTGAAGCTAGGACAGCAGAGTCCCTGTCCATCTTCCCCCTAGGACAGCAGAGTCCCTGTCCATCTTCCCCCCTGATGCTAGGACAGCAGAGTCCCTGTCCATCTTCCCCTGAAGCTAGGACAGCAGAGTCCCTGTCCATCTTCCCCTGATGTTAGGACAGCAGAGTCCCTATCCATCTTCCCCTGAAGCTAGGACAGCAGAGTCCATCTTCCCCCTAGTCCCTATCCATCTTCCCCCTGAGCTAGGACAGCAGAGTCCCTGTCCATCTTCCCCCTGAGCTAGGACAGCAGAGTCCCTGTCCATCTTCCCCCTGAAGCTAGGACAGCAGAGTCCATCTTCCCCCTGAAGCTAGGACAGCAGAGTCCCCTGTCCATCTTCCCCTGATCCCCCTGTCCATCTTCCCCCTGTGCTAGGACAGCAGAGTCCCTGTCCATCTTAGGACAGCCCCTGTCCAATGCTAGGACAGCAGAGTCCCTGTCCATCTTCCCCTGATGCTAGGACAGCAGAGTCCCTGTCCATCTTCCCCCTGATGCTAGGACAGCAGAGTCCCTGTCCATCTTCCCCCTGATGCTAGGACAGCCCCTGTCCATCTTCCCCTGCTAGGACAGCAGAGTCCCTGTCCATCTTCCCCCTGACTAGGACAGCAGAGTCCCTGTCCATCTTCCCCCTGATGCTAGGACAGCAGAGTCCCTGTCCATCTTCCCCCTGATGCTAGGACAGCAGAGTCCCTGTCCATCTTCCCCCTGATGCTAGGACAGCAGAGTCCCTGTCCACAGGCAGAGTCCCTGTCCATCTTCCCCTGATCTTCCCTGTCCCCTCCCCCTGATGCTAGGACAGCAGAGTCCCTGTCCATCTTCCCCCTGATGCTAGGACAGCAGAGTCCCTGTCCATCTTCCACCTGATACTAGGACAGCAGAGTCCCTGTCCATCTTCCAAAGCATCTGAAACCCTGAAAACTACCTCTTCAAACAGTACTTTAAATAATCCCCCTCCTCAGCTCGGAAACATGTTCTAACTATGACTGCTATGTAGTTGTCCCACCTAGCTATATTTAAGATTAATGCACTAAATCTAAGTCGCTCTGGATAAGAGCATCTGCTAAATCACTATGAGTTAGGGTCGGAGATTGAGGGAAGGAGGAGGGAGGGAAGGAGGGAGGGAGGGAGATTGAGGGATGGAGGGAGGGAGGGAAGGAAGGAGGGAGGGAGATTGAGGGAAGGAGGGAGGGAGGGAGATTGAGGGATGGATGGGGGAGGGAAGGAGGGAGGGAGATTTAGGGAAGGAGGGAGGGAAGGAAGGAGGGAGGGAGGGAGGGAAGGAAGGAGGGAGGGAGATTGAGGGAAGGAGAGAGGGAGGGAAGGAGGGAGATTGAGGGAAGGAGGGAGGGAGATTGAGGGAAGGAGGGAGGGAAGCAAACCTGGGAGGACAAACCTGGGAGGACAAACCTGGGAGGACAAACCTGGGAGGACAAACCTGGGAGGACAAACTGGGAGGACAAACCTGGGAGGACAAACCTGAGAGGACAAAAGGAAGGAAGGAGCACACTCCTATCCCTAATTCCACAGAGAACAAAGACACTGTTATAATCTGGAATTAAACTGATGCTTTTTTCTTGGTCGCGTCATAAGTAGTGCACTATATATAGGGAATAGGGTTCTATAGAGATTGAGGGATGGAGGGGACAGTGGAGAGAGGATGGAGGGGACAGTGGAGAGAGGATGGAGGGGACAGTGGAGAGAGGATGGAGGGGACAGTGGAGAGAGGATGGAGGGGAGTGGAGGGGACAGTGGAGAGAGGATGGAGGGGACAGTGGAGAGAGGATGGAGGGGATGGGGGACAGTGGAGAGAGGATGGAGGGGACAGTGGAGAGAGGATGGAGGGGACAGTGGAGAGAGGATGGAGGGAACAGTGGAGAGAGGATGGAGGGGACAGTGGAGAGAGGATGGAGGGGACAGTGGAGAGAGGATGGAGGGAACAGTGGAGAGGGGATGGAGGGGACAGTGGAGAGAGGATGGAGGGGATGGAGTGGAGAGAGGATGGAGGGGATGGATGGGGGACAGTGGAGAGAGGATGGAGGGGACAGTGGAGAGAGGATGGAGGGGATGGAGGGGACAGTGGAGAGAGGATGGAGGGGACAGTGGAGAGAGGATGGAGGGGACAGTGGAGAGAGGATGGAGGGAACAGTGGAGAGAGGATGAAGGGGACAGTGGAGAGAGGATGGAGGGGACAGTGGAGAGAGGATGGAGGGAACAGTGGAGAAAGGATGGAGGGGATGTAGGGGACAGTGGAGAGAGGATGGAGGGGATGGAGGGGAGTGGAGAGAGGATGGAGGGGACAGTGGAGAGAGGATGGAGGGGACAGTGGAGAGAGGATGGAGGGGATGGATGGGGACAGTGGAGAGAGGATGGGGGGGATGGAGGGGACAGTGGAGAGAGGATGGAGGGGACAGTGGAGAGAGGATGGAGGGGACAGTGGAGAGAGGATGGAGGGGACAGTGGAGAGAGGATGGAGGGGACAGTGGAGAGAGGATGGAGGGGACAGTGGAGAAAGGATGGAGGGGACAGTGGAGAGAGGATGGAGGGGAGAGAGGATGGAGGGGACAGTGGAGAGAGGATGGAGGGGATGGAGGGGACAGTGGAGAGAGGATGGAGGGGATGGAGGGGACAGTGGAGAGAGGATGGAGGGGACAGTGGAGAGGATGGAGGGGATGGAGGGGACAGTGGAGAGAGGATGGAGGGGACAGTGGAGAGAGGATGGAGGGGACAGTGGAGAGAGGATGGAGGGGGGAACAGTGGAGAGAGGA